>NW_028279562.1:0-147075 GCF_059751315.1 Micrasema longulum | reverse complement strand
TGTACTAAAGACGCCCTGTTTGGCCTTTACATATGCTGGTCTATCTTGGTTATCTACGTGCCCAAATGTTTGAAAGCCCATGCTGAATTGGGCGTATGGACTTATCTCGAACATTTCTGAAAACATGTAAAATTAAATGTAAATAAAGACAAATTATTTATATTTTAAAAGAGGAATTATGAACCTTGCATGAAGAAGAGAAATTAGAAAAGTTATTTTTTGTTTTGTACACCATTTTGTGAAAATGACCTAAATTATATTGTTATGGTATTTGTTACAATCAATATAATGTAAAGTTTCCGCAAATCAAGTTTTGTAAAATTTTCATTTAATAAAAATTATATTTTTCAATAAAAAATTATAAAAGCGCCATCTATGAATAATAAGTATACACGAGGGTGTTTAAAAAATAAGGTTGTCAATTTTTTTCAGGTTTAAGGAATTTTTTATTTGAACTGAAAAATACATCATTGGAAAACTTAATTTCTTAACTTTGTATTTTACAACATAATCACCAGATTTTTCAACGCATTTCTGTTGACGACTAATCCACTTTTGGAATCCAGCTTCAAAGAAGTCCGACGCCAGTTCGTAGAGGAATTTCGTGACCAAGCAGGAGCTTGTTGAGTTTATGACTCGAGGGACCACAATAAATTCAGAAAATTATTGCGAGACCTCGAAAAAACTCAGAAGAGCCATCAAAAATCGCCGGAGAGGAAGACTGACGCGCCCGCACGTCTCTCGCCAAACCAAGGATTTAATCGAAAATTTTGGCTGGGATCTCGTTGAACAGCCCTGATCTTGCACCGAGTGACTTCCACTTGTTTCCAAAATTAAAGCAACACTTGGGTGGACAACGTTTCGAGACTGATGAAAGAGTGCAGGAAGCGGTCACCAAATTCCCCCTCGGACTGGCGGCGAACTTCTTTGAAGCTGGATTCCAAAAGTGGATTAGTCGTCAACAAAAATGCGTTGAAAAATCTGGTGATATGTTAAAAAATAAAGCTTTCCAATGATGTATTTTTCAGTTCAAATAAAAAATGCCTTAAACCTGAAAGAAAATGAGAACCTTATTTTTTACACAACCCTCGTATATAATATTATGTATTATTTCATTTTGTGCATAATTGATACCCCAGCAGTGCGACTCTGAACGCTCTTGCGGGGGAGGTTAACGCATCAATGAGGAAGTTCAGTAGTTTTTTAAAACATGCTTTTGATTTGTAAATTAACTATCGAACTAGGCCAAAATTTAAAAAAATACGTATCGTATTATCAGCGCTGTGATTTTTAAAGTTTTATTAATTTGAAATTACCCGCCCGTGAGGTAACTAGTTGTCGTCGGTGAGTTGTTCTGACTGGCGAGTTGGCTTCCCGGAAACCGAAAATCTATCACCACACTATCATTGGTTGATTCAGAAGAACTTGTGACGTAGTTCATTTTAGTTTAGTATTCTTTTCATACATTTTCGAGAAACTTCACCGTACGATTAAATGGTCTAATTTTACCCCTTTGAAAATATTTTGAACTTCCTAATTACGTGCTAGCAACGCATTTTCCAGCTCCGCGAGAGCGTTTAGAATACTAGTCCAGGTATGACTTAGTTTTTTTATAATTTACGAAACTTTTTCCAAACAAAATCTACCCGCCCCTCATGCAGGGTCTCAACCAACGCACCTTCGTTTGTGTTACTAATTTTTCTATTCGCCGTTGGCGAAGTGTAAAGTCTTGCTGGGAGCGGGGGGCAAGTGTTGGGGGGTGGCGGAAGAGGGACTCCCCTTTCCTTATAAACACTTTCAGCTGATGAGCCACACATCACATGATGCCTGAAACATAAAGAAATCATCTGTATTGCATCGGGTTGTGGTCCTGTGGCTAGGGTCTCGGACTCACTGATCAAAGGTCCGTGGTTCGAGTCCCACTCTACTCCAACTATATTCCCACTTTCCAATAGTGTTATATTAATTAAATCAATAAGCATGAAATATAATTCAAATGCAAAATTTAATTTATTAAAATAAAATCACTTTATTTTGAGTTTGTCCAAATTCTTGTAGACAAGGACTGGATTCGACTCCCCGGGGAGCTGTTTATATTAACATATTACAGAAGAGATGAAGAACATTTTAGATAAGGCAATATAGAACTCTAGGTATCTACAGGGCTTTGCCTAGTATGTAGGTGAAATAATTCAATTAGATGAATCTCACCTGCATAAATAAAGGTTTTAGCTCTTTAACTTCACAAACATCAACATATGAAAGAATAAAGGGAATAAAGATGTTCAAATATGGGCAGAATGGTGAATGTTACACAGTGTGTAAAGTGGCCACTTAAACCAGCCAATGACAGGTCAAAAGCCCTGTATATATTATACCTTCGCTAAAATGTTCTTCATCTCTTTTTTAATAGGTTAATAAAATCACTTTGTTTTTATGTACCACTTATATTTTTATAATTTGACAACCAACTAGTTTTAGCAATACTATGCCTTCTTCAGAGTTAATTACAAACTAACATAACATATATACAATTTTCACAGTGAGGGTAGATTGGGCTTGGCTACGGGAGTAGAGAGGAGAGTGGGGTTTGTGTGTGGATTTAAATATATCAAATTATAAAAATATCAGTGGTACATAAAAACAAAGTGATTTTATTTTAATATATTAAATAATAATAAAGTAAGTGCTTTAAACATAAAAAATACAAATGCAAAATTATTACCTGCGTTTCTGTATGGCGACAAATACACACACCATCATACACAGTAGTAAAAGTACGCAGCTGCATACCATTACCAGAATACTCGTGTCTAGAGGGTCACTTGGAGGTCCAATGAGCTCTGTAAATATAACAAATAATATCACGTAATGTACTGTCAATCGTAGACATACGAAGTGTATATTATAGACTCTGTAAGTCTGTTTTGTGATGTGTCGGATGGGGAGGAGCTGCTAGGACTGTATTAGACCCACCAATAAAAGCCCAAAAATCAGTTTTGAGAGTAATTCTAAAAAGACCATATAGGTTCTATGAGTTCTTGATGTAAGGCATTTTTTTTTTCGATTGAAACCCATAAACACTGGAAAACCCAGGACAGGGTACACCATGCTCACGAAACACGAAGTTCTGTGAGGAATGACTTAATGATGCCTACAGCGCGTGTAGCGGTGTTTCCAAGATTTTTTTTTATTTTTGCGGGACCAAAGCTATATAACTTATAGTCCTTAAAATATAGCTTGATCAAAAGACAGTTACTAAATTAATGTCAGTAGTTATGGGAAATTACTGATCACTGATCATGTACCGGTCAAATCGATTTTATCAGTTTTTTGTGCAAACATGAAACTCTGTTTCCGGAAATTGATATAAAAACGCAAAAACAAGCCTCCTATAGTGTGTTTAAGACAATTATTTACTAAAAAATAAGACATCGAATACCCCTTTTCATGAACAACAACAAATGAATTATTTTTTATTTGATTGATTTACATTGATCAATTGGTCCCATCTCTATCATTTTTTTGCAAAATGACGTAATAATTAAGTTTAATTCAGTTTTAAAGCTGATTTTATATAATAATGTTGATTTATATGTCAAGCATTGTATTAAAAAAATAAATTATGAAAATTAAATTAAAATAAAATAAAAAATTTAAAAAATAAAATGTATGTAAAAGCCTTATGGGCGTGAAAAAAAAAATATAAAAAAATTAACATGCCAGATACGAATGATTTTTCGTGTGTCAATATAAATCCCTACTTAGACGTCACTACAAAGTTATGTCGTTATTTTTGCTGACAACTGTCATTCTAATCAAGCTATATTTTAAGGATTATAGAGTCTTACATCAGGAAAAACGAAAGTAGAACACGTTTTGGGAAAACAATTGGCAAATGGTTGATAGACATAGTAAGCAAAGAGTCAGAAAATTTGTTAACAATTATAACTTAATTTGTAGATAATCTGTTTATATTATAAACGTACCTATATGTTACGTACATACTTATATATTATGTACATATTTATTCTATTACAAACATACTTATTTTATTTTATACATTCTTATATATTGCATTTATACTTGTCATATACATGCAATTTCAATTTATTTCACAACACTTATAAAGATTTAAAAAAATATATATATCTGTGTACACTTTTGCAAATACAACCCTATATTATATTTATTTTTGCCGCAACATATCGGTTCCTTAGAACAGGCATTGCCTTTGTACAAACCGATATATCCTCTTAAGTAACCCGCTATACCGCACTCATTCGCTCGCTTGATTTATCCTTAGTGTTTAATTAGAATATTTGTTTGTAATTTTGCTTATGTGATTTTTCTAATATATTAATAAACTAGCGGACCCGACAGACGTCGTCCTGCCCGAACGTTAGCTTGCCTGCTATTACCTTGGAATAAGACTTTTCATTGATAAGTAGTTACCTAGGTATGTGTTTGTGATCAAATTCCAGCACTAAAAATTGTTAATATTCAAAAAGTATTGAATTAAAAAAGGGACTTGTTTATGTTTGAATTCCAAAACATAAAATATATTTCTTTTCAAATATGGCATTCTTTTTGCAAACGTAAAACTCCGGTCTTCTCACCAACAGAGGGGTGTACTTATGTAGGAATACGATTTAAAAAAATGTATTGAATTCAATTTTATTTTAGTATTACCAAAAATCCAATAAAAATATATAAATAGGTAGAAATTATAAGGAATTTAAGGAAAGACTCCAAAGATTGAGATCCACAAAAAACAAATGCTGTTTAAAAACATATACACAAAAAAACAACATCTTTCCATTTTTTGCAAATGCAATCTCCTCGATTGCAATCCTGGTAGATTGATGAATAAAACATTTATTCTCCTTAATTATTTTTTACATATTAGATTGAAGATTTTCATAACTACGAACGCGCACAGCGCAAAGATCTATGTTTCTCTGAAAGCCGCACGTAAATCGGTTAAGCCGTTTAGGAGTTCGGTGACATCACACGTACAGAGGAATTATATATATAAAAATAAACAAATAAAATTGCTGTTATTATTATTATTGTTAAAAACTTTTAAGCGCTTTACAAGGTCATTATTATTTTAGGTGTTAACATAAGTTGGGTCTGTTTTATTCCCAATTTAAAAATTCACACAAAAAGTATTACAAAATGGTAAAGCTAACGAGGCCCAGGAATTTAAAAGTTTTTTTTATTATTATTATTATTATTTATTTTATTTAGTTCTATGATTAACATAGTCTAATATATATTTACAACACAATATTTACATCTATACTTATTCTAACATTATTTATTACTATTGTAAACTATTATACACTTAATATCCTAATTTATAATATTCACTGTTTCATATGTACATTTTCATTAATTATATTCACTATTTACACTATATATTACCTAATATTTTTCACATATATACTTTTTACATTTAATTTTAAATATATTTACATTTATTTCATTTTTTATGCTTTCTGGTATTTCCTCAAATAATTGTATTCCCTTGAACATAAGGCAGTTCTGGGACATTTCTTTTCCAGTCTTATACTCGTATTTTTAGATCCTCTTGTTGCATAGTTTCTATGAAAGAACTCATTATTTTTAGTTTATTTTGAAAATATCTTGGAACTATTCCTTTAATAATTTTGTTGAATAGCAATATTGAATTTGATATCTAGAAGTTGAATAATTTTCTAAACTTTTGTTCGTCTCCCACATCTTAATATTATCCTTTTAAACACAAATGTTTCATAACCAGTTGATTTTTGCTATCGGCCGAAAGAGCGGCGTGCTTTTGCTATCGGTGGATGACATTTGTGAATTTTTTAACACCGAATCACTTCTGCCCTAGACCTCTTCATCAGACGCAGACGAAACAGATGAAACTTGGCTTTGGCCACGACTGTTTACAGCTGTTTCTGAAGCCTTTTATCTGTAGACTCAATTTCGTATTTATGTTATTCAAAGCACGTAACTTATCCCGCGAGTAGAATTCTCCTACTATTTTGACAAGAGTCTGTTTATGTATTTTTCGTCTTTTTATAAATTGAATTTTAGTTTGTTATGTAAATGCTATTTTTAAATAAAGGAATTGAATTGAATTGAAATTGAATTGAATTGAATCAGTAAAACTATGCTTAAGAGGCCAAAAATAATCTTGCTATTTGAGATTGTTGTGTCTTAATAATATTAAGCCATTGATCAAGGGTTTGTTGATACGTTTTCTTAATTTGACGCCTTAAATATTTTATCTTATTTGTAACGTTATTTTGGTCCAATAAATGAATTTGTGTTTTTTAATTTAAAATAAAGATTAAGTACTCTATATTATATTATAATTCTGTTGATTTAACAATTTTCTTGTAAACCTACCTCCAGATTCAGTCTTAGTGGCTACTGTGAATATGGCTGCAATGGGTCCTGCAAGATTAGTTGCTGTCACTCTAATTTGGTACCATCTTCCTGGCTTTAAACCTCCTAAGATTAAGAAGTGCCCAGTCTCCACCTAGCGAGTAAGGTTACATTATTCTATCATCATTTTAGCGTACCACAACGAAGGTGTAACTTTGCGAAATATTCAGTTGCGTTACGTAAGCATTAAAATCAAAAACACACTTGTAAATGCGATTCAATCATTATTACAGATTTGATTTGAAAATCAATGAATAGAGAAAAGGTAACCATACAAGTGTATCACGACAAATATATATCAATCAAACTATTCAAAAAACGTACCAAAATCCGGCTAAAGAAAATCAATGCTAATTAAATTTTAAACACTATAGTCCTTCTCAAAACAGGGTTCCCTAATGAGTATGGCTCTTAAATTAAATTTGTATAAAGAAAATTCATACGAAAATTTGCGTTAAAGTATTCTAAGGTAAAGGCAATAAAATATTGGCAGGCATAATTTTTACAAAAAGGTACAAGCATGCTAACATATTTCTATGGTAAAGACAAGTATTAAGAAGCAAACGATTCATAATATCTTTTCTTATTCCTTAATTTGATCAATTCCAATACCACGTATAACATCCGGTTAGCCGAATCATGCTATTTATAAATTTCTCTTCTCGGCTTCATGAAACCCCTGTCCTGTTTTAAATTGGCTTACACTGTTAAGTTTTGTTATCATTTAAATTTAAGGATTTTTACCCGTACATTGCGTTGTTGTTAAAACCCTGTTTGGCAATGCTATTTTTACTCTCAATGTTCCTTGCTTGTACTTACTGGAAGGGGGTCTGGTTGAAGCCATAGTCTGGTGTTAAGTGGACGGTAGTCTACAGTCCAACGGGCTACTCCACACTCTCCATCTTTCCAATGGTCTATTTGGAGGGATAAGTGGCTTGAATTGCTCCAGATCCAATCATTTCTACTAGGAGCAGTCATCACTGTGAACCAACAATCAAACTAAAGCATAGTCTCGAGAAACTCCAAGCCACACAGAGAAAACGACTATTGAAAAGAAATTAAGATGACAGAAAGATCACAATAAAATACATTAACGCATAAACTATGCGGGAGATTTTGAATTTTAAATTTTTTAGGCAGTGTTAGATTCTGATATAAGCGTCAGTGCCAATACCTTAAAAAAACTCACGAATAGTGAGATAATATGCAGAAGTTAATTGATCGCAGACTAGACATTTTTATTTCTTACATAAAGTAGTGATTCAAACAGTTGTTGTCAAAGTAAAACCATCAATTAGTTGACTATAGTATAACGGACAATCGTTATGATTGGCAAGTAAATCCAGTGGGAAACCACTTTGCTGAAGATAAAACTTTTTTTTATTTGAGGTGGAGTTTGTGACGATGAAGCATCTTTACTCTTGCTGTGGGCAATCAATAATCTTGTATGTTACTGTCACGTCTTTTCTCTCTGTCTCTGTTCTTTTGATGATTGGGAATATTTGTATTTTGTATTAAAAAATGTAGAATTTATCCACGTTGCATTTTTGATACTCATATACCAATTTAATAAACAGGTTTTACCTGTTCCCAATGTTGTAGCAACAGCTACTGCGGGACTAGATGGCCCAACAGTTCCTTGAGCAATCAGTCTTACTTCATACAACTTCCCACATCCGAGAGAATTTATTCTTTTGGATCCAGCTACCCCTCCCGCTATATCTTCTGTATGCCACACATCAAACTCTGCGCGCCAACTCAGTGTATAACCTAAAAAAATGAAGACAACATTATGACTTTAATTTTTCTATTTCCAGGCGAATGCAAAATACAGTTCTGTGTGTAAAATAGAACTAAAATAATGGACAAATATTCTCAGAAAATCTCTCTAATCTCAGGAAAATTTCCTGCAAAAGGAAATCAAATGAAGATAGATCCAGTTAGTAGTGTAGTAGTTAGCGTGTGTGTCCATCATGCTTAAGGTCCCGGGTTTGATTCCTGGTAGAATCAACGTGAAATATTTTTTTATAGGTGGGTTGCTGCAATATTTCATTGTTTCATTGTTGCCAACCATTACACGACGAGATGAATTACCTTAACTTGATTTACGTTTTCGGAATTGTTACCAGAGAGTAGCCATCGAGTTAAAAACACTCGTCCTAGATTCTAGTTATATTTAATATACAAAACTGTTCGTCCGGACACAGATTCATTTAAAAAATAAAGTTAACTGCTGAACAACACATTCGTTTGTTGAATGACAAAATTTCAATTTGTTCAAAAAAAGGAAATCGCAAGATTTCAGATATTTATTCAACTTAGCACTACCTCTTAAGAAGTGGCAGAGCCACTACTCTCACCAGGAAACAGAGTACTACATCTTGTGTATAATCTTACCTAGGATAGGGGAAGTATGATTAGGGGGAGCCCACTCCAGGAGAAGGGCTTGCCTCTCCGGGAGGGCTCTTAGCCGGGGGGAAGGAGGAGGAGCCACAACTCCAACCAGGTAGGACACACTGTCCCAACCAAACAGGTTCTTGGCCACGCATGTGTAGTTACCTTCAAGTGACGGATTTACATCTGGAATGATATAATGGTATCTTAAATAATGGAAATGATTTAATAATCGAAAATTCCAGTTCAAGTCCAAGTCCAGAGTTTTCGAAAAATATTTTTGATACTAGACAAGTTTTCAGCGATTCCAGTCACTACCAGATAGTTTAGTAGATTCAAAGTGTAATCATAGAGGACGCCGTAAACGCGGTATTGGTGAATATTTTCAGAGACTGCGAGGAAATAAGGCAGAATTCACGTGAGGAAATTACAATTGACAGGACAATACTATCCTGTTTCAGCTCCGTAAACAGCCTCTAATATGCAATACAGGATAGTAGTATAATACAAAAATTCGACCTTAGTTTAAACGCGGAACGCTGCGAAAATTGATTTCCGACAGCGCGCACGGTGTTGGAAGTTAGCCATTATCCCGCGGAGGTAGTTTTGCCCATCTATCTCTAGGAAAATGTCTTGGTCCGCTGTCCTGTCCTCAAAATTTTTGGTCTGTCCAAATTTCATAAGTATGCTCTCTAATTACAGTAATATGGCTTCGGTCTCAGAGCATTTATCCAATAATGGACCTATGCAAACATGCACTCGAAGTCCAGAAAATGCAGCCTTGATAAAAAATTGTTATAATGTCATAGATAATTTCGAATCTAGGATAATATATTTTTTTGTAACAATTGTTTTGCTTTTACAGCACTTAATAATACAGGACTTACTGTTGATAAGTAGACTATCATCTGAGTTCAGAAAGAAGCTTGGGTGGTGTGTGATAACTCTGGTATTGTGATACCATACAGTACGAGGCTGTGGACTTCCTAATGCTCTACAGGCTAGTTTAAGGCCACTATTGGCTGCTACTGTAAGGCGAGCTCCCAGAGATGATATTCCAGCAACCACTATAATGAAAGAAACAAATATAAGTCAGAGGTGATGGAATAGTTAATTATTATGGAAAAGTATAATATATATTGCACTCGGAAATAAATTAAATTAGCAGGATTTAATTTAAATTATATTTTGAAATTAAACTGAACGTACATACAAACCAAACTGTTTGAATAGACAGACGTCCAAATGAATGAACTACTATCCTGAATAAAAAATGATTCGAAATTTGTTAAAAATTTAGTGGTAATGATAATCATAGAGTGTAGCCCTGATACACTACCTCGAAGAAATAAAAAAAATATACAAAACGAATTGTTATTATCATTTAATAATCCGCAACCTATAGTGCACGGGGAAGTGCATTGGTACATCAATGCAGCGTATCTCGATAATTTGTTACATTAAGGCAAAATACTGTATTTTTAATCCATCCAACACAGACGCACCACACAGGTACACATCATATGGACAGTTGAGAAGAATTGCCTAGGACAGTCATTAATGGTGAAGGAGATGCAGGTATTTGATTCAAAAGGTTGAAACCAGAAGAATATTAGCCTGATCTCGTATTAAGTATCTTGCTCGAGCCCCCTAAAAGAAATAAACAGTGTCCTTCGTTTCGTTCTTACCTCTATCGCTGGGTTCAGCACTGACCGTCCTAGAGACTTCCCCTTCTCCTACTATAGTAGCTGCAGTAACCCAGGCCTCGTATCTCCTGCCTTGTTCTAGCGCCCTGATGGCGTGAGACAAAGACTCTTGTTGCCTTTCTTGTCCAATTGGCGTATGTTCTGCAATTCGATATGTTTGCAATGTTCCTCCACTGAAAATGGTATTAGTGTAAATATTATAAAGGGTTTTTCGATAACATTGTCTGATTAGATATTGAAAACGCAGATAATCTTTATTTGATCAAATGATTATGCGTTGTTCTATTGTAAGAGATTCTTACCCATAAGCCAGCCTAAAGTAAACAGTATAGTGAGTAATTCTTCCATTTGGGTAGAGAGGTGGCAACCAGCTGACAACTATAGAACTTGATGTCAAAACTAGCGCCTTCACATCGGCCGGGGCACTTGGTACTGTAATGAAACATTAATTGAATATAACATAATTTAAATAAAAAAGGTAAACGAAGTATTTGAACCACTAAAACTTTCATTGGGAGTACTGCAAGGATCGGTTTTCGGACCGGTTTTATTTTTTATACAAATAAAGGATATTGTTGAGACACTAAATTATTCTAATATAAAACACTTTGCATGTGATGTCTTAACATCTATATCAGGAAGAAAATTATGAAACAATAAAAATAAAATATAAACAACAGGACAACAAAAATAATCAAGATCCACTGCGATTGGTGTATCAATGCAGTGCTTTTTGCACTATTAAGGTGCCGAAATGGAATCATAATGACGTAAATATTAATATTGTAACTAAATATATACTTCAAAATTCACAGTAAATGTGCAGAATTTAAAAACGAGACTAGATTTTATTTATTTACAATTTTATTAAATGTATTTTTTTCACAGGAGAAACATCTAAAAAAACCGTGTTAGTTTATTAAATAAGATTATTATAAATTTGATGTGTACTAACGATCTTCGAGAGTTGAGCACAGAATGGGTCTTGATGATGGTCCGATCCCAAGACGGCAGTATCCAGCCACCCAGATACTGTAGTTGCCAAACTTCTGAAGGTTTTCCAGTTGGACTGATCCATGAACAGAAGTTACATTGAACTGTTTACCATCTGTAAAAACAAATTCAACTACATTTTTTAAATCCGCTAATGGTGGGTCATTAGCTCCATTTCTTCGTTCCTATTCGAATTATAATACCATATGGGAGAACGAATACATTAGACGCGATGGCAACATCAGAATCTATAAAACATATAAAAAGCCAATAGCCACATATGGAATTGAGGCAAGAGCGGATACCTCTGCAACGAAATCCTGACTAAGGACCTCGGAAATTCGAACTCTATGATGCATCACCTAATACACACTACAAGATCTCATAAGAAACACAGACATTTGAAGCACGTTTAGTACGGAGGACATCATGAAGTGGGGAAGACAGCGAAGGCGATATTGGAATGAACATGTCAACAGAATGCTAGAAAACAGGCTTCTAAGTATCGAAAGTCCTGGAAGCAGAAGAGCACAAGACACACTCTTAAAAATATGACCGGATTGTTGATAGTTGACTTCATAGGAGTCAGATGCAGCAACACAAACAAATGCTTCTTTATGCAGGATCTATAGAAATATTATTTTTCCTCCATTCGGAGTTTGGTCAAAGACGCAAACATTGTTTTTTTTCGGAATCATAAAAGATGCTTCCTTAAATAATTGATTTGATAATTGGATATTTAAGAAGTTTTCTATAAAGAAATAAGAAATCGGCTTTGAGTAAAAAATAAATTAACACTAGTACTGAAAATAGGTCACCTTTGTGATGAAGATTCTCAAATGAAATTTGTAAAATAAAAAAACTAGTAATAATAAAACATAATACAAAAAAATACCCATTGTAGAATAGAAGAGTGCATAGCCAGTCATAGCACCTCCTTGCAGATGTAAAGGTAGAGGTCTCCAGCTTACTGTAAGGCTGGTGCTACTAACAGCAGAACACTGGAGGTCTTCGGGAGACTCTTCAGGAACTGAAAAAGAAATTTTGAAAATTGTATTTTATTCGCGATGGAAATAATTGGTGACTCGTTTTAATTAGCGCGGGTTTTTTGTTTGACTTTCAAATTTGCTATCATTTGACCACAAGATAAATGTTTTTAATTTTTTCCCCAGTTTTCCATCTTTTTTCTCCTAAAACTGCAGTCAAATACACACGCTATAACAGTCAAAGCTTATTGAAAATCATCGGCATTTATTTCATAAGACGACAAAATATTAGGAAATAAAACTTTTGTTATCGGTGTTACCAAGATTAATTATTTTTAAATACACTATAATAGCTTCGGAACAGAGTAGTGATAGCATGAGTACTCTCCCGAAACTAATACTGATACGAATGTTTCGTAATAATTAATTTCAGATTCTCTGATTTCAGAAAAAAATGTATCATGCTTCGTCAGGTTATAAACGGTATTTTAAGGCTGGACCATGAACATTCTAACAGTTGTTACACCTCATCACATTAAATAAGATAAATATCATGAAAAGATATTTGAATACTTAATTCTTTGCATAAATTTAAAAACAATTTTACGAGAATTACAATTGAAACTATACTGAAAATTTGATACAAAACGCAGCATCACCTTCCACAGTGGTTAAAGAATTTTCCTATTACGTGAAAAATTCTCCATAAGTGTAATCCAAACATAATTAGTAGCCCATATCTTGCGATTTGAATCCGTTAGACCTCTTCCCTTAGAATTAAAGAAGTTCAACAAAACCTCAATAGCTAAATAGTAAAATAACATCACACCATATATTTGTAAAATAAGTAAGAAAATGTAAGAAAATGCTATTAGAAAATCTAAATAAAGACTATTTGCAAAAACAGTCACGGTGGCCATTTATCAGAAAAAATGCAACAATTTATAAAAAGACGGATGCTCTGTATCTGTCAAAGAGACAGAATAAAAAATGAAGAGATTCGGCACAGATATCATCAGATATCATCGTACAGCAAAATTAAAGTGTAAGTAGGCAGGACACATGGCGATACGAAATGATGACACCTGGAATAATAAAATGGAGACTGGGTAAACAAATTAAGTGTTGGAAGGCCACAAAAAGAACAGCAAAAGAAGGCCGACGGTATTGTCTCGGTATCAAGTAGAGCATGGAAGAAAAATCTGGGCACAGAATGGAGTGGAAACGTTTGAAAAAAGCCTTTTTTCAGTAGTGAAGAGAACAAGGCTGAAAAGAAGAACGGTAGAGCTTAAATATTAAAATAAAAACGTAATTATCTTTTAATTATTACGTTTTTAGTGTAATAAAAAAATAACGCTTTTAAATGGAAACCATTTACTTACCTCCTTCTGGAGTGTCTCTGTATGCAGCAGGGGAGGAAGGTCCAGGACCTGCACTGTTGTAACAAGTGACTGTGACAGAGTATCGGCCACCTTTTGCGAGCCCAGAGAGTGATGCTTGCTTACTGTGAGCATCTACCTTGAGCACCTTAGCTTTCTCTTCTGGAATCAAAATATTAGCAATTTTAAATATTCAGTTTTAATTTACGGTGATTTGAAGGGTAGGTTCCATTTTTTACTTTGGTAAATGATCCGAGTTGGGCTTGCGGCCCGCTAAATCTAACGGCTGAACATGTGAGCAATGACCTGAATGTTCCTGAATGAGGGAAGAGAGGTAATTTTGGAAGGTCTTATATGTTACCAGACCTGTATGAAATCCAATATAAGTTAAGAACTGTAGAAAATTCAGATTATTTACTAAATTCATTACCTTTTCAGTTGCGAAATGGGAAACTCTAAGGGGTACTGGTATTTATGGCACTTTCATTTTTAAGATAATGTTGTAATTTTACCTGAATGAAGTGCAATTTGAGGAATTGCTCTGATGATGTACCCTAACAGGAGCCCATTCAATGTATGTGGGGGTGGAGGAAGCCAGGATACTCCAAGTTCTCCTGGGTTAGGACCAGATTCAATTTGCACACTCAAAGGAGCTGATGATGGAGCTGTAATATTAAAAACAAAACAATTTTCCAACATGTGGGCAGAACGATGGATGTTACACAATGTAAAGTTATAATGTAAACCAGTCAATGACATGCCCTTCTCAAAAATATTTTATATATCAGTCAAAAAACCTATCAACTTGTATTGGATATTATCAAGGGTTTCATGTATGTTAGAAGCAATATAATTCATACCTTCTTCAATTGTAGTGAAGAGCAAAGGTCTTGTGTAAGGGCTCAATCCTGCCACTCCAACAGAACAGACCCTTGCAGCATATGGAGTAGCTGGACGTAGACCAGATATTTCAGCAAACTGTCGAGGCTGACTCAGAATACTAAAAATTTTTTTTTTGATGGTTTGAAACACAGTGTACACATAAATACGAACCATTTAACATAATATCATCAGCTAAAATTAATCTATGAGTATCGAGATGAACTAAAAAAGGATGTGTACATTTGCTGTGAATTGAAACTCAAAGATTAAGACTAAATAGAAAAGAAAATACATACACATAGGAACCTCAAATACTAATCTAGTGATGGTAATGCTAGCAATTTCTTTAATTGTGGCTTTTGAATATTTGTATTTCTGGAATCTGAATATTAAAATAATAGTACCTTGTGACATTAACGGTGATAGCTGAGTCCCAGTGCAAATGATGATGTGGAGCGTACTGTAGCATGTAGAGGGAAGGAGGTACAGGGGGAGCACGCCACCCTAATCTGGCCGTGCGCCCTCTCACGGCTTCCACGGCTACCTCTGCTGGAGGTCCGGGAGGTTCTAGAAATATAACTTAGAACTAACACTGTTTCTGATACTCAAGGTGATGGCTGAGTCCCAGTGTAGGTGTTGCTAGAGAAAAAATTGCAGCATGTAAATAAAGAGAAATAGAGGGCTGCTTCATAGATTCTTATTATTATTCTAGTATATGGGTATCAGTGCTAAATAGGCTGCTGACGCCACTGCGACTCAGACCCAGATCTTTAAAGATCTGGTTACTGAGTAGAGGGCCAGTGTTCTCATATTGCTAAATCTCCCCCTCTAAGTCCAAATCCTTAAAGTCCCGGGGTATTAGAATTATAATTATATATATAATTACTGCTCAGGTCTACTAAGCACTTTAACCACGCTTGCCTATTTTAGAAGGCATCAGATTCTCTAGTCATAAACGTCTACTGCTGACTGTTATACAAAAAGACAGTTCATGTTAGCGACGGGAACCATACTTTTGTATATTTTTTAATATTGCAGTATGATTGATCTTGCTTATAATATACAAGGTTAATATTTCATAAGTGGATTTTATTTCTTAACCATCTTTATCTGAGTAATATTGGGAAAGGCAGGGAAAGGCTGCTGACCTAAATATATATTCTTTCTCATTTGTTTAATGAAGACAAAACTACAAAAGACTCATTCAGGAAAAGCCGGACCACTAATAAACAGCAGTAGCCCTTTCGTTTAACTTAAAGAGATGGTGGAATTTTGTGTTCATAGGGCACTGCATTGGTACATCAATCGCAGCGTATTTTGATCATTTTGGTTACATGAAAGTAAGATGATCAGTCTTACGCTTCAGGTACCAGTCCAGGGACTATGAAATATTCTAGTGTGAAAACACCTTTTTAAATAAATATTTCACATCAACCATGCCGGGAATCAAACCCGAGACCCCTCGCATGGCAGGCTAACGCACTGACCATTACACCACGATGCCTACAATTCGATGACTAGTATTATATTCTACAAGTAGAGAAGGCACGTTAAAGATGTTGATGAAGATAAAAAGTTGTTAAATTTTTGTTTCAATAAATATTAAAATAAGTCAATCCCTTGTTGTCTTTTGATCCATTGACTCTTCTTACCTTGGACAGTCAGATACGTGGAATGTTGAGCCGCTCCAAATGTATTGCTAGCTTTACACATCCAAACTCCCGAGTCACTTGGATCTGTACTACTGATAAGTATTTCACTTGTCGCTCCCTTCTGTGTCTGATGGCTGGTGATCTTCATTCTGTAATAATTAGTAAAACTAGTCTCAAGCGGAACTTTGACACGTACAAGATGATATTAAGTGCTTGTGCCATTATTACTGTTTTTATATCAATTATGTGACATAAAATTGAATTGAAAACAATGTAAATGGTGCATTACAAAATATAGGCAGATACCTTCCTTTTTTTTTTCTTTTGAACATTCGATGCAAACATACATAAAAATAACATTCAATAATGGTAGCGTCAATTTATCACAAAAACAATTATTTTCAATCTTGCTTTTTCTACAATATTTGAGTTTGTCCTAATGTTTGTAGACAAAATACTGGATTTCACCCCCTCGGGAGTCATTAAGATTAACAAATTACAACAGGGATGGAGAATACCTTAAATAAGGGATTATAGAAGTCTAGGCATTTACAGGGCTTATGACCTGTCGTTGGCTGGTTTAACTTCCATAATCCCTTATTTAAGGTATTCTCCATCTCTGTTGTAATTTGTTAATATTGCTTTTTCTAGTTTAAAACATTTTAACGAGACGTTTATAGTTAGACAAATATGATTTATTTATGCTTTATTTATTTATTCATCACGTCTTCTTTTGATTGTTCAAGAAACCATCGCTAAAATTGTATTAAAATTTACAAAAAACTAGATGTGCCCTAAATTGATGACATCTTTATAAAAGCATCTATTTTACAAACTTTCAAAGAAAAAAACCCACTAATTTACAAAATTCTCGAAACTCTAGATTTCCAAATAATTTAACTTTACACTGATGCAATACAACTGCATCTTTAAATCATTATTCATATGTTGGAAACAAAAACTTCCAGAAATCTTAAAATCAATACCAAATATCAAAATATTTAAATCGAAATTGAAATAACACATGAGACCCACCTTAGCCTGAACTCAGTACATTAGAAAATTGTGCATCTTTTGGAAAATAATATCTTAATTTAAGGAATCTATTTTTGACAGTAAAAATAAATGTATATAAATACTTTCTAATATATATAAATATGTATATATATGTTTATATATATATATATATATGTATATATATATATATATATATATATATATATATTTATATGTATATCCACGCACAGGCTTGTGTGGAATTTTTTCTTATTATAATATTCTGTTTTATGTTGCTATGTTATGTAAGAAAAAAATACAATTATTTTTTTTTTATCAAAAAAAATAACAGTACGATGAGTACCCGAGGAATCAAATAAAATCGCCAACCAATATATATATATATATATAAATAAATGTAAAACGAACCCCCTCTCTAAACACGAGTTTTCACTCTATTAGAGGGTTAGAAATGTTATTATTAATTATGTATGTACCAACCATTTTGTAATTTTGTACTTATTTTGTAAAGAATTTTTTTCAATATATATTTTTAAAAAAATTAATAGTTTAAAAATTTTACGACATCGTAATATCTTTATCAACAGTTATCAAGAATTTAGTTTTTTAAATTCATAATGAATATTTTTAGGTTGGCGATTTTATTTGATTCCTCGGGTACTTATCGTACTGTTATTTTTTTTGATAAAAAAAAAAATAATTGTATTTTTTTCTTACATAACATAGCAACATAAAACAGAATAAAATAATAAGAAAAAAATCCCACATAAGCCTGTGCGTGGATATACATGATTTTATCGATTTTACGTTACAGCACGTACACAATAAAAATACTCAGTCAGAAAAGTTGATGCATGCCACGGATTGGAGAACCTTACTGGATGTCAAAAATAAAATATATAAAATAAGGAATAATTTAAAAAATATATATTTATAGATGACAACCATGAAGTTTCGCATAGTAAATTGTCTATGTTTTTATGAATGTATGTATGTGTATGCGCTTGGGTGTATGTACGTGTGTGTGTATGTACATGTGTATATATGTGTATATTTATATATATGTGTGTATATATGTGTATGTCTGTATGTATTTGAATCAAAATGTGTATCCGAATAAGTTCATGTTTTGTTTGTCTGTGCTCAATATTAATTTGTTAACTATTATAATATATTAAAATGTAATTGCCTAGCTTGAAACGGGGTATGTACCCTTGTTAGCTGGGCAAAGTGAACATGGAATTGTATTTTGATAAAGAGTGTGAATAAATAAATAAATAAATATTTTAATATAAGAAACAAAAAACTTAACCTAAAAGAACAAATGAAAACTCGATGTTTTAAAAAATACAGTATCTCTATTAAATTTATGCAATTTGTTTATGAAGACTTTACTATCTAGAGACGGTGGACGATGTATAGTGAGTGTTGAATATATTTTTTCCATTTTATTAAAACTTACATTAACGGCATTTGAGTAGTAAAATGTTGTAGTAATATTCATATTATTAGTAATTTCCCACCGATTAGCCGGAAGAAGTGAACACCCAAATGAACGTCCCTCCTCCTCCATAATGACTGATAGCCTAGGATTCCCAGTAAAAAGTCGGTTTGGTAGAGCTAAGGATAATATCCACACTCTTTTGGGTACAAAAAGCGCAAAAATTTCATCTGCACTCTTTCCACTACCAAAAAGTATCGAGTCTCATGTGGCCACCAAATGAAACTATATTCCAAACGATATCTTACCAAGGAATTATACAATGTCCCCATAACCTGAGTGTTAGAAAAGATCTTGGCATTTCTAAGAATAAAACCAAGCATTTAAAGGAGTCATTACATAGATTAACGATATGAAGAATAAAAGATAACTGAGCGTCAAACAACAACCCGAGATCTCTGGACATTGAAGCCCTTTCAAGCCTCACTCTGTCCATGAGCTAACAATAATATATTGTTTTGGAGGCTCTTGTGTATGCCATATCAAAACATTTGGAGATTTTGAAGAACAATTTATTTTGTTTGCTACATTGAATAATATTTTATTTATTTATTTATTTTGTTCATTAACGCCCAAAAGGCATTTACAAAAAATAAAAATGAATTACATGCTAACATACTAAATAATAAACAGAATAATATTTTGTATGTTACACTAAAGTTTTATACAATCTGAAGAAGTCTGTATTTCACAAAACATTTTTAAATCGTCAGCAAATAAAAGAAAATTACAAAATTATATGATGTTACCAATATCATTTATAAAGATTATAAATTGGATTATAGTTATTGTGAGGTTGTAAAATATTCCGAAAAACGAGAGGGAGAGAATCTACACATTAAAGTTATTCATCTGTTCTGGGTGGATTTCCTATAAGAACAGATGTGCCATTTGAGAAAAAAGACCCCCCTTATTTC
This sequence comes from Micrasema longulum, assembly GCF_059751315.1. NCBI lineage: Eukaryota > Metazoa > Arthropoda > Insecta > Trichoptera > Brachycentridae > Micrasema > Micrasema longulum. The sequence continues at coordinate 127,207 of NW_028279562.1, read as the reverse complement.
TAAGATTAAAATTCGTGAAAACAGATTAGGCTCGTGAGATGGTTCAATATTCCAGAATAAAACGCATACATTTATTAGCCTTGACATGAGATTTAGGTCAATTTCTTATTTTCGCGGAAATGCGAAATGAAAATAAAAAATGTTGAAAACAAACCGTTCGTAAGGGATGCTATAAGCCTCATAAATTTGGCAAATACTATAACAGTACTATGCATACTTATCACAAATACTATATTACACTTAATCGACGCAATATATTATGATAAAATATGTAACAAAAATACGATTTATTTTACCTGTCCGATACAAATTCTAAAGTCCTTCCACTGTGGGTCCAGAATATTCTAATTGGGTGATCCCCAAAAACTTCACACATAATTGTAGCGGGATGTCCAACTTTTGTGGTCACATTCGATACAGCAGATTCAAAAGTCACTGGTCCTAAAAAAGCAAAATAAATATCATCATTTGACTTATTAATTCCGTTATATGTTCATAATAGCGAGTATCAAAACCTTTTAAACATGCAGAGACATATGAAAAACTCTACAAAACATTTGTTCGTCCCCAGGTAGAATACTGTACTCCTATTTGGTCACCTTACTATAATGTAAGTATTAATAGACTAGAAAGGGTCCAACAATTTTTTTTAAGCAGGTCGACTATCGGTTAAACATTAACTTTTCCAATCATGCTGAAAGTATGCAGTACCATGGAATAAACTCTCTTAAAAATCGAAGAATACTGTTGGACCAGTTATTTTTATTCAAATTAATAAACAATAAAATTGATTCTCCAAACCTACTAGAAAGACTTCCATTCCGTGTGCCATCTAGACCGACAAGACAAAATCTTTTATTTAACACTGAAAACGCGTCAACAAACTATTTTAAACAATCTACAATACCTAGAATATGCGACCAATGTTACAATATATTTACCGAGGCTGATATTTTTTGTGACAATGTATGTAAATTTAGGTCTAAAATTATAGAAATTTTGAGAGAAACAGACATTTAACTTTATTTTTATTATTATAAAAATATTTTTTTATTTCGTTTCTTTTACATTTATTATATTGAACATAATTTAAATTATTGTGTGTGCATGAGTTTCTTACACTTAAATACAAAGAAATTGGCAATATATTTGAACATACTGTTTGTTCACCTAATAAAATAAATAAATAATAGAAAACTACTACCAAATAAATACGAAAATTATATCTTACTGTTGACCGTGATAAGAATGTCTTTTTGTAGTGGTTGTCCTACACCGTTCTCCACTCTGCAGGAGTATACCCCTTCGTCTCCCGAAGTAACTAGCTCTAATACTAAGGTTCCGTTCGGTAAACTCTGGAGTCCACTTCCTCTTAATTCTAATACTGATCTCCAACTTCCACTGGCTTCTGAAAGGATATACATTAGTTACAATACTGACTCGCGATTTCGAAAAGTTGTAAATGACAAGGTTTTGATTAAAAGAGTTTGGTCGCTCAAAAATTCTTCGATATCTGTATAATAAAATATTAAATTAGAAAAAAGTACTAACATATAAGCAACGAATGCTTTTCTATTGTGAGAAAATAATATTGGAAGAAAAAAATTACCCCAAGGATACAATATTAATATTGATGCTCTAAATATAAATTCTATAGATAAAATAAAGTATTTTGGAGTTTTCTTAGATAGATATTTAAAATTGAAAACACATTGTCAATATGTAACAAAAAAAAACATATTTTTAGAACGATTAAGAAATGTAATAGATATAAAGCTTAGTGTTCTTATTTATAAAACAATCATATTATATCCACACATAAATTATTGTTCTTCCGCGCTTTTTTTATGTAATGAGGGGGAAATTAAAAATATACAAATTCTTCAAAATAAGGCAATGAGGATTATATTCAAAAGAAATATGTACTCTAAGTTAGAAAGAATGCACAGAGAAATTGACATGTTTTCAGAAAGCAACAAATAAAATATAATGTCGCAATTTTTATACGTAAAATAATTAAGGAGATAAATAATATAAAAATTGAATAAAATTTAACCAACAATGTTATACATATGAAACTAGGGATACAATAATACAAGATTGCCAATGAGGAGAAAAACAGTCTCAAAACTCATTGTGCAAGGTGAAAGCTGTAAAATGAGTTACCTGAAGAAATAAAAGAGATAGGAAGCATGGAAATATTTTAAATTAATTTGAAAAAATACGATCTTGAGAAATTTCGATAAAAATTGTAATATTATTCAAAATTTGTATAGGTTCTTAAGATGTTATGAACTAACTAAATAAAGTATAAACAAATAAACAAACAAATAAAATAAACAAATATTATAAACTTATAGGTAAAATAAACTTCTAAAGCATGATAAAATGGTTTAATTTGTATTCTCAGTTAACCAAAACATATCTGCTACAAAATAACTTCTGCAACAAAAATACTAAGGGCCGTAAGTTTAAACGAAATGAAAAACGCAGTCAACCTGGACTTGCAAAATAAAAAATATCTGGAGACATTTGGCTATCTGGAAGAGAAAATCCAGAAAATATCCTATTAACGAGAAATGAAAAGGAAATATTTATTTATTTATTCAAATTTTTTGCTTCCAAACTGTAATTAATAATAAAAATAATGTGACCTCACTGGGGTTTCCCGTGTAGAAGACACTTAACAATACACTTTTTTAAAATTACATTTGAGAATAAACAAAGAAGACTAACTTAAAAAAACGAAGATAATTAACAAATATTCAGACATTTTTAAAAACAAGGTATTTATGTACATTTATATTATTAATATTACAAAACACACAATGAAAATAACAAAAACCTAACATAATCTATACACTTGTGGAGCAGTTGATTCAATATTGGTATGGGCGAATGAGACAATCCATGTTACTTTTACCTAGCTCCACTATCCACTTTTTATAGCCTCTTTAAACATTTTCTCGATACTAATTGTTTTAATAGATTGTGGAAGTAGGTTATAGATTTTAATTGAATAATACTCACAATCCCTTTGTCCGAAAGTGGTTTTTGTATTTGTTTAAGTTGTCTATGTGTTGAGGATCTAGTGATTATATTATTTGTGTGTGATGTATTGTGGGGGTTATGTCTTTCATTTGAGTAAGAGTCGTTTTTGAATCTATAAGTCAGTATTGTTTTAGCGTATAATTGTTTTGGTGTCATAAGTTGTGATTTGTGGAATATTTCTTCAGTAAATGTCTGTATCGGGACTCTGAGTATTATTTTAACTATGGATTTTTGTGTAACAAATACACTATTTAAAACTGTGTCACTCACACCACCCCAACCGATTATACCGTACTCCAAAATTGAATGGCACAATGCAAAATAAATCTACAAAAGTTCCCGTACATTAATTATATTTCGAATTATTTTGTTAGTCTCATAAGTTTATTAGTAATATTTTCAATCTGCTGTTTCCATTTTAAATTGATATCAATAATAACTCTTAAGTATTTATATTTTATTTATTTTTTATATTTGTGAAGTTTTAAAAAAGTATTTAAAATTCATACCATCTTTCTTTATCCAATGAACTTGTGGTTGTGGATATCCGCTGGCGCTGCAGCCTACCTGTCCTTGTCTTCCAATAACCATGGAACTATTCTGAGGTTCTTCTACCCATTTTGGTGCCACTGAAAAATAAATTCATGAACAAATACTCCAAAAACACTGAAAGCCACTACCACAAACACAAGAATTTTATTTTGATTAAGTATATATAACGATTCCGTTTTTTACTTTTTATTTTCAAAATTTTCTCGATGCACAAAGAATACCCATTATTCATGTGATAAATATTGGAAATTTCAAACTGATGGCTTGCATCTTTTATGGTTGCTAATTTTTCTTACCTTTGATAAATAGTTCAGCTGTAGCATTGACTCTCGCCGCGTGATTTGATACAATACATGTATAAGTTCCACAATGTTGAAGACCAACTTTTTTGATAACCAAAACACTGAAAAGATCCTGATTCCTTTCTTCTATCTAAAACAGAGAGAATTTGAATTGGAGTAAAAAAAAGAATTATGTTTAGCAAACAACGTGTGATCAATTTAGCACACTTCATAAAACAGCTGCTTTTGATATTTAGAACAAGGAGAAAATGCATGTGTAAAAAGGGATAAAAAGTTCACGGAAGAGCTACCTTTGAAATAAAATTACGTCATAAAGGTGTGTTATAAGTAGAAACAATGAAAACTAAACCACTGTTTGCATTATTCAAGATGATTGTATTTAGATATTTAAAGTTTAACACAAATTTGTACCCATACAAGAATTTTGTGAATACCTTTAATGCTGCAGAGATCGGCAGGTCATCTTTCAACCAATTGAAGAATACTGGAGTGTCTCCGCTTTTGACACTACATATGACTTTGGCTATTTGCCCTTCTTGAATGTTTGATCCAAAAGTGAGCTCATCGAGAAGTGGTGGCTCCAAAACCTGGATTTCAAAAGATCTTCTGGCCATTTCACCACTTGGACTTGTCACTGTGCATGTATAAATTGCTCCATTTTCCGAACTGTCGATGTTTTGAATAACCAGTTTGCCATCATCGTCAGATGTAAAGGATCTACGATGTCTTGATCTGTTGATGTTTTGAAATAACTCCGATAGCTCATTTCTTGTAAAATTATGTTCTTTACTTCCATTTAGATTCCCAAACGCTTCAAATGATTTACTGTATTTGATTTTTGGTGTTTTAACTTTCCCAACATTTAAGTCTCTTCTGTATCTTTCGTAATGGATAGGTTGAAGGTCGGATCTTTCCCATTTTACTTTGCTAAAAATAACATTCGATAGATTTCAATCATATTTATTCATATTTTTCTTTTACATTTGATATAAAACAAAGAAGACTAACTTAAAAAACAGACACAATCAGCAAAATATTCAGGCGGTTTTAAACACTACGTATTTATTTACATCCATAGTATTTATATTACAAAACGCACAATGAAAATAACAAAAACTTAATATAAGCTTTACACTTGTGGAGCAGTTGATTCAATATTTGTTTGGGCGAATGAGACAATCCATTTTACTTCTACCTAGCTCCACTATCTATTTTTTTATAGCCTTTTTAAACATTTTCTCATTACTAATGATTTTAATAGATAGTGGATGTAGGTTATAGATTTTAATTGAATAATACTCAAAATCTCTTTGTCCGAATGTGGTATTTGTTTAAGTTGTCTTTGTGTAGAAGATCTAGTGATTATATTATTTGTATGCGATGTATTGTAGGGGTTATGTCTTTCGTTTGAGTGAGAGTCCTATTGTTTTATTTTTTTCATAACTTAAACAGTAAATACTTATTATAAAATTAAAGACAACAATACCTGATCGGATATCCATAGTAAGGACAATGAATAGTCGTGGTTGTTCCTGCTAGTATTTTTATTGGGCCAAGACTCCGAATGTACGGTGGACCTAAAATAATTATTATATTTTCCATCAAATTAGCTACTGTTAATTGTTCTTGTAGTTTATATTTTAAACATCTTTTGCAACATCTTTTTTATAAAGTTTTTTGTTTAGTTTAGTCCGGTAGTTTATTGTATAAATTAATTTCCTTGAATATTAGTCCCGACTCTCCTCGTCTCGTTTTAGACAGTTGTACCATATGTTATATAAATCAAGTTTAAGTTCTTTGCCTACAATCACTTAAGTGGCTAATTTATGGATACGAATACATTTGAAAGATTTTAGTTGAAAAGGTTCGGTTACATTTCATATATTTTCTATTGAATACGCTTTATTTTTTACTTGTTTCCATGACATTATAAAAACAATACATTGGCATGAAAATATTATAAGACATAATTCTACAGTCAAGTTTCTGCACCGTAAAAGTAAAATATGCGTTTTAATGAATTTTTTTCCATTTTTTAATTTAAATGTATTTAATAGATAATTCCTTCGAGATTATAACATTCATTAAATTTAAAAGATGGGTTTTTCTTCTTTAATTTATACTCTGTGTCTTTTGCAAAGGTTGTTTGAGTCTTTTGTTTAGTTTGGTACAGTAGTTTATTGTATAAATTAATTCCCTTGTATATTAGTCTCGACTGTCCTCGTCCTGTTTAAGATAGTTATACCATATCGTCTGACTAACTTGCAAAACTCCAATCTCCAAAAAAATTTTTTTTTTTTAGTACAGTGAAAAAACAGTATAGTTTCAACCAATTATATTGTTTTTTCGCCCTCCTGTAAATTTTTTAATTTTGGAGATTGGACTTTTGCAAGTTAGTCAGACGATATATATAAATCTAAGTTTTAGTTCTTTGCCTACAATTACTTGAGTAGCTAATTTATGAATACATTTGAAATTAGTTTATTTAGGATTAACTATAGATTATAATTTCAAATGGGATGTACATATAGAAAATTGTGTAAGCGATTAAGAGCAATAAGTAATAGAATGTACATATTAAAATATTATGTCCCTTTTAATACTTTACGAATTATTTATTTATCTCTCTCTGAATCAATTATACGATACGCTTTAACTTTTTGGGGGTTACCAAGTGAAACGTATATTAATTTTATTCAAACTTTGCAAATTCTATTATCAAATTTCTACTACATAAAGATGTATACCGCCAGAGACATAATATTTAAATATAATTGATGTATAAATCTGTAAATAAATTATCTGTTAGGGCTCTACTTTGGTACAAATTAATTTGTCAGCATACATCGCACTCCGAGTATAAACACAAGTTGGTACATGATTACAACACCAGGTTTACTAGTATGGAAGGGCTAGCTGTTCCTAGATATTGCAATCAATATGGCAAAAGGACACTGCAATACAGTATACCTAAAATGTTTAACATGTTACCAAACAATATTAAACAAATTGAGTTAAATACAGGAGTGAGACGTTTGCTCAAATTATGGTTAACGGAAAAAAGTTCATAGAATTAGTGATCGTTTTAAATTTTTGATAATGTATGTAATATGTAATATTTTCAAATAAAATTATTATCAATGTAGGTTAAGTATGAATAATCAAAGCAATTTATAAGAACCTGCTGACGAGTTGTATGTATGTATGCAACTCAGCAGAACTTTAATTTAAGACTATTTTGTAAATATTTTGAAAAAAAAAAAAGAAAATTAAAAAAATTAGTTAAAAATTTCGGTCAATGCATGTAATTGTTTAGTTCTTTAGTTGGTAGTAGAAAATAGAAAATATTATATTAACTAATTTTCACATTTTATTTTGCTGCAGTTGTAGCCTGGTTATGTCATTTTAGTTTTCTTTTGTCCATATCTAATTGTTGCATAAAACATATTTGGGATTTTACAATTGCATTAGGTTTTTTTTGCTTTCAAATAATTTTAAATTTCGAGTACGTGAATATAAGGCATATTAACCGTATACATCAATCCTGGCTTCATGGGTGATGGACTCGTTATTGGGCGCGACCGCCGTGCAGGAGTACAGCCCCGCGTCCTCCGGAGTCACCCTGCTGATGTTGTAGGTGGAGGTGTGCGGAGGAGCGGGAGGAGCCACCAGGGGGGCGCCGTCCCGCGCCCACAGCAGGCGGGAGGCTCCCCGCGCCCCGCAACGCAGGGCTACGCTGGCGCCCGCCGCCACGGCCTGGGGGCGGAACGTCTCTACCAGGGACACAGACTGCCGCTTAGCTCTCCGCTGCTGCCCTGAGAAGGAAACCGACCGCATTGTTACTTAGTGCTCTAGTTAGGAACCTCTTCACCAGGGACAGAAACCGCACAATAGTCTAGTGATATCTAGAAACCTCATGTATTTTAATCACAAATAACTATCGAAGTATTTGAGCGATCACAATGAACAATAATGAACATGCTTAAGTTAGCGCAGTCATAAGTCAACGAGTGTGAAATATCCAAGTCAACGCTCGTGTCGGCGTGTTTTTTGTTTACCTCGTAAACAAATACAGTTCAATGGCGAAAAATCGGCGTTTACTAAGAATAATAATAAATAGTAAGGAGCATAGAATCAAGAATATTAAAGAAGGAGCGTAGAATCATATTTGAATACATCGGACTGTGTCCAAAAATCCCCCCACTATGCTCCACTTTTGCCGCGCGCATTCGTGACGTCGCCGCGTAATGTTGCACGATGGGAAAAATATAATCATAAAACAAATGTAAGGTAAAAGAAAGCGATCTGTTAATTTCTATAACATTTTATTGTGCACGCGGAAATATTGATTGACACAACAGAGTAGATAAGTAAAGGGTCATTTAATAAGAGTAATTGAATCAATAAAATTTGAACATATTATATAAAACAAATTTTATTTTACATAAAAATATTTGATGTTTTAAAGATAATGTCGGTCAAATGTCCACCACAGAGTTACGTATACTTTACATACGTATACTTTTTTTTTTTGTCGTTGTTATTTCAAACATTTGATTAACAAGTTAAGTATTATATCATATTTAATTTCATAAAATACGTTTTAGCTCAACACAGGTTTTTACCTAAAGAGCTAAAATATTTTCAACCCAATGTAATTGCATTTTTGTATTTGAATAGATTATTAAATAAATTGAATAAGTCGCTTATGGTATTCGAAGACAAAGGTTGAATCTTAGCACAATCATTGACCAAAATATAAAAAAAGGGAAAATTGATCTTATTGTACAGAGAATAAAAAAAGTATGGATTTATGAGTATATTGAAAATGTACAGATGATAAAATGTATGAATAAAATAAAATAAATCATAATTTAAGTAGAATAATATGTTCAATCTATATAACAGTATATTATATTATATCACTCATCGAAAACACTGTATATTTTGTAATTTTAGGAATATTTATTATGCAAATAGAGAAAAGAGATCATCGAAGACTTCACTCCCCATTATATATTTATTTATTTACTACATAAATCACACAGTCTTTTTAATAAACACAAAGCATACATAAGAAAGCAATTTGAAGAGGTAAGACCACATTACAGATATAATATTTGTATTTATAACTAATACAGAGGAGGGGAAAAATTAAATACTTAAAAAATAAATATTGAAAAATTAAATAAACAGTATATAAAAGAGGGAAGGCATGGTATTGTTCCTACTCTCCTCTCCTCTCTCTGTTTCCATGAAAAATTTTATTTGACTAGCGGACCTGACAGACGCTGTTCTGCCTAAAAGTTGGCTTGCCTGCTATGAGCTAGAGAAACAAATTCTACTTAACGTCCTGTCCTTCATTGATCATGTTTTCATATCTGTACTTTACATAACTATCCATTTATATGCTGACACTTAGATAAGTGGAATAAAAACCCTCCTGCTCTAAGTTTCACTGATTAATTTGTTTTTTTTTTGTTTAAATTCAATGAACCATATTCTATATTTACTATAGGTATTTTATTATATAAATAAAACACGAGTGATACTTTAATCCACAAATTTGGAATATCCAGTGACCGGTTTTATCGCTTTCGCGACATTTTCGAGACTGGTATCTTTATTAAAAAGTTAAATGTATTTATACAGAACAGAGGTAAGGATACATAATTCAAAGTTATATGTAAGTAAATTAAATAAAGTTATTTTTATCTTAAGGATCATTATCAACAAATTTTCTATGGGTTAACTAATGAATGGATATAATGCTATTTTAATGAGTTTAAGAATTTTATTTTTTATATTTTATTTTATTTTTTTATTTTTTAAATTTTATTTTTTATACTACTATAAGTATTAGTTTTACTATAGGTATTAGTTTTATATCGCCTATCGATGGGAGGAGTGCTCTCCTGAAACTGTAGTAGTGTTCTTGTAAAATAATAAAAATTGTGCAACACTAGTAACAAAGTTTTATTTTCATAATAATTTATGTTATTTATTAATCATTCCATGTCCGCTCCCTAGTTGGACCATATGGGGTCCACGAAGATCCTCCTGGCATTTCTGTCGGCGCCAGCTCCTGTGTATCCTTCTAAGTCAGGTTCGCGTCCCGTAGTTCTGACATGAACTGCCGACGATCAGTCAACAGTGGACGTCCAGGACGTCGAGGACCTGCTGCCTTGTAAAGTAGGCAAGCGTGGTTAAGGCTCTCAGGAGGCATCCGCAGAACATGGCCATGCCAACCGTATCGCTTCTCTTATTACTTTATTCCGCCCAAAGTCAAACCACCGCATACCCAAAAATTTTCTGAGACACCTGTTCTCAAAACTCAGTATTTCGCTGTTTTGGGCCCCAGTCACTGAGGTGCCACGATCGCATCCATACAAAACAGGTGTGAATATAGGTGGCAATTGGAATAATTGTTTTGATAAACTGAGATTAATTATTTTAACCACACAGAGTTTGAGCTTCTCCAACCATTAGTTATTCAAGTCTCAACATGGCGTTATTAAAATTAATAAATAACGGTATTTAACATCGTAAATCCAAAGTTATGGAAACTTTTGACAAGGATGGAAATTAATTAATTAATGAGTACTTGTGAAAATAATAACAACCCGATTTGAATGAAAATTCAGAGCGGTAAAAACAACTTGAAAATGTACTAAAAGTTAAAAACAAAACGAAAGTTTTGTAAGACTAACTTCCATTATTGAGATTCCGGCTTACAAGTTCATAGATTTTATTAGTTGCAACCAACAAATAGGGAGAGTTTTCTTCTTTTATATATATAGTTACAATACTTTGGGGTAGGTAGGAAGAAATTGCCCTAAGACCCTTATGCACATGTATTAAAACTGTACATGTAAATAAAGTGTTTAAATAAATAAATAAATTCTGGACCGAGGTAATTAAAATCAATAATCAATAGTCTTTAAATGTGTTCTGAATTTCCAAGTTATCTCTTGTGTGGCTGTGATGTCACACAAGTATACGTACGACACAAGACTTGATATATTTCTGCATATTTTTAAACGATAAAGTTGTATTTTTGAAACATTAAAATGAGCATTTTCACACCGGATTTTGAAAGAATAGTTTGTATAACTATGCTGGGTTTTAATACAAAAAATATTTATCCTTACTACGCCAAGAATGAATATGACGCCAATACATCAATTAATCTGTATAAAAAAGAACACGAAGATAGAACTCATAACAAGGAAGACAGAGACGCTGTTCTGTGGTTGGTGTTTGTATGATAGATTCAGTTGGTTATTGACAGTATTTATGATTTTATTTTGCTATAACAATAGGGCTAAATTATGTGGAAGGAATAATTAAACAGTATTTCTCCATTTTTTTTTTAATGTCTGAAATTAAGAATATTAAGTCTTTTGCTTGTGGTAACAGTATGTTACATCGCCGCGCGTAAAAGAGTTATTAACCACATTCTTTTAAGAGTTATTTGACAATAAATCACGTTCATGAATAGTTATTTGAACATAGTTTTTCTGTCAATCTCTCGCAGATGTTTTCCCGGTATTGTAAGAAAAGTACATCTGTACATCGAACTGATAATGCCTAACTAAAATTGACGTCTCGTGGTTAGTTTTTCCGCACCTCAAAACCGAACCCATTTTGTCATATTTTTTCAGAAAGAATATGAAGGTAAATTTTTATGTCGGTACTTTTTGCGTTTTTTAAAAATAGTTTCCATATTTGTGTACCGTTTGTCCGAAAACGGCAGATAAAATTGGGCGCCCAAAAGGGTTTTTGGATGGTTCTAGTAACCATAAGAAGAAAAATGTAAAAAAAAGGATAATAGTAACAACACGCTGATGATGAATATCTATGTGTTATAAAATCACTGCTCTAGTGCAATAATCCAGGGAAAAAATATGGGAATACGTTTCCTCTTAAGGGCGAAATTAAGGCAAACAAAGTTTACTGTAAGCGTTACTTCTCATCATCATCATAAGCTTGACAGCCCTGGGTGGGCCTTGGCTGAATCTTGGAATGTCCACCACTCTTGCCGGTCTGCTGCCCTTCCTCTCCAGTTCCTCACTTCCAACATTATCATATCTGCGCAAAGGCAGTCCATCCTTTGCATTTTGGGCCTTCTTGGTCTTCGTCTTCCTTGTAGCACAGATAGTGTTGAGCGTTTTATGGGGTTTTCGTCGTCCATTCTAATTATATGGCCAGCCCGCCCCAAGCGTCGTTGATGGAGTTGATAACACCAGGCGCTTGGTAGATTTCGTATGGCCCTCTATTGTAGGGACGACGCCAACGGTTTTTATCCCTCACAGAGCAATAGATAACTCTGAGGATTCTTCTTTCGAAAGCTAAAATGGTTCCTTAAATATTTTTTGACATAACCTTGTATATCGTCTTAATGGTACTGGAACATGACAATCTCGTAAATCAAAGAGTAGATGATAAATGATAAGTCAAAAGTACGTCTTTGAGGTTTCAAAACTTAAATAAAAGTACAAGAAAATGTCAGTATTAATTACGTCATACTAAAAATTATCCATGCGCTTACGCGATAAGACATAATCAAAATACTCTAGTAGGCCAAATAGAAAAATAAAATATGTTCAGAAATCTGCTCATAAAAGGTCCAAACACCTTGGTCTCGGAAGCATATGTCAGGATTAGGTAAATAAGAGTTTTGTACAATACAATTTTAGTCTTTTTTCGTATGAGTTTTGCCGTAATTATTTCTGAAGTGAGTAGTTGCAACGGTTGGCAGCCATTATTCTCCTCCTGATTTCTTCCTGGATACTGTTGTCACTGGTCACTGGTCACTGTGGAGCTTAAGTATGTACAGAACTTGCTCACCTCAAATTTGTAGTTAACCGCCATAAAGATGTGGAGGATTATGCATAGGGCTTGGGGGCAATCGTCAATTTTGTTTTGTCCTCATTAATGATGAGTCATATTTTTCTTGCTTTTCGCTTCGCGGGTTGCTTGGAGAGATCTTCCGATAATGACATTATCGTTCGCGTAAGCGAGCAGTAGAACTGACTTAAAGAAGATATTGCTCTTGATTTTTATTTTTGAATCCCTTATCCCATTTTGCAAGGCTGTATTGAACAGGAGACATGCAAGCGCATTCACCTGTCGTAGGCCATTATACGTCTGAAAGGGATTTGAAAGAATTTGATCGATTCTTACTTTGGATATAGTTGGGCTCATTGCTGTAACCTAACTAATCACGTATCATAAATAATTAAAATATTTTATAAATACGTCTTCTAAGAAAAAAAAGTAGTATTTACAATAAACAAACCATTACTTCTATCAATACTGTGATATAGCTGTAGGCACGGTATAAAGTATTATTAATATTTAAGCAACTTTGTAGTCAAACATTTGACTGCATGTTATTAATTACTGATTTTTCTATGTTAACCGGTTTGAGGCGTACTTGTCTTTTCTTCAGGACACCAATTAAACCAACATACAAAATTCACCATACGCCTTTAGCATGGTTGTTGCACAAAACTTTTAATTTTTTTATTTTTATTTATTTAATGCACAAAATACACAATTTTACATAGACACAATGAGGAAGTTTAGTCGTTTTTTTAATTTTTTTTTATTTGTTAATAGACTGTTAAACTAAGTTAAAATTATTTTTTTAAAATTTTTATATATTTTTATATATTTTTATATATATTTTTATATTTTTTATATATTTTCAAAGTTTTGTATTTCTGAAATAACTCCGCGTGCAACGTCAGATGTTCATTTCCGCTTATTCTCATTCAGTTCTTCCCATTGGTCCAGAAGCGACAAGCAGACCGGAAATGTTCCATAGCTCTTAGATTATAGGTTGATTCACATGAACCAGTGACGTCATTTAAAGTAGTGCGTTTTTATCAAAATATTTTTTATTATTTTTTCTGTACATTTTCAAGAAACTTTGTTTTACAATTTAATGCTCTTATTTTTACCCCGCGTAAGAAAACATTTTTTGTATCCAATTTCCCGTAGGGCTGAAGTTCCTCATTGTATGATTTTTATGTCCTGACTTGTTAAAAAATTCCACGTTAAGTCGGGACTCTTCGGTATATAAATAAATCAAAGATATTTATTAAAATATTAAAACAATATACAAGTAATCAAAACAATATGCAAAATAATCAATACAATGTACAAATTAATAATAGAAAAATATAAATAATAAAAATTTATACATGTCGAAAAATGGAATGTAGAAAAGTTATATAATAATACGTATGACAGTGATGATATACACATATACACATATATGACATGCCATGCGTTTAGTAGGCAACCCTTACATTCACTGATTTGGTTATAAAAATGTTTGAATGTTGTGAGATAAAATAGTTGAAAAAACAGGGAAAGAGTAAAGAGAAGGATAGGAAGGGACATAGAAAAGTCGGTAAGTGGTTATATACAAATATTTAATAACATCCAGTACTGTTACAAGTCTTACAAGGATGTAACTTCAAAACGTTTCCTCAATTCTAAATGTAAATAAAGTGAAAAAAAATGTAACGCCATATTCATTGATTTTGCCGAGCCCGATTTCTATGAATCCTTGACGTTTTTATCAGTATATGAATTAATTAAACAAATTCCAATTAGAACAAATGATACCAATTAAATAGCAATATGAAAAGGAGATCGTTTTATTTTAATCATTAGAAAAGCTTTGCAATAAAGGCGCGTATCTCAACAAAGACGATTTTTAATATCTCCCTCGAAATCAGCTCAAAACACGTAATCCCTGATTTAATTAAATTCCCTTCTGCGCTGGATATTTCCATCAAACTGGATTCCGGGAATATTATAATACTTGATACATAATTCCTGATAAATTTGGATTGAACGTTGTCCTGTTGGTTTAAGATTTGATCCCCTCAGCGTCTCAAGCTGGTTTCACATGGATCAGAAAATTAAATAAGAAATGGGTCAGAAAAATGGTCAAATTTATTTGCATAAAAACCTAGTAAAGTTTAAGTTAAAATTTTTGAAGATAATATTTATTTTCTATTGGCGGGCTTATTGCAAAATGGCAGTTTTTTCCAACCAACCAATGGAATAAAAGTTTTAATTACATAATTAAGGTTTCAAAACGCATTCAATAGAAAATTAATTAAAAAACTTTAAGAGATTTACAAAAATTTTAAACACAGTATTTTAACACAATTACCTCGAATCAAAGTACTGAATAAGAAAAAGAAATAAAGAGGAAAGAAGAAAGGAGACGTTTCTTCAGACGTGATTTAAACAGAGATATTGTACAAACGTCTTTGGTCAAATCTTCTCTCAGGCCACCCGGATATACGTGGCATACCCAGAAAGTAATGGCACAAAATTTTTGTGTTAATTAAAAAAAAAATTACAGTTCATTGTTTGTATAAATTAAATATTACTTATTTTTCCACGTAGTCGCCTTTCCGTTCAGTGCAGGTTGTAAGTCGTGGCACAAGCTTTTTGATGCCCTCCTCATAAATCTCTTCCGACATCTCTTTTGTCCGCTTTAAGACTAATGTTTTACCTACTCATCGGTTAGATTTTTTTTTCCACCCATGTGAGTCTTCAGAAAGGTAAAAAGATAAAAATCTGAAGGCGCTAAGTTAGGAAAGTGTGCAGGGTGGTTCAAAATGTCCCAACCAAACGAGTTCAAACGCGCCATGGTGGCGTTATCCTGTGCGGGCAGGCGTTGTCGTGCAACAAACACACTATTTTTGTCAACATTTCCCTCCGTTTGTTTTGAATTGCTCTTTTGAGCTTTTGTCGGGTCTCACAGTATTGTGTTGCAGTAATCGTCTCCCCCTGAGGCAAAAAATCAATCAAAATTATTCTTATTGATTGATTTGGTGTTTATTTTGTAGAACTCCATATTTAAACTTATAATATTAGAAATCAAACACTGCTTTGAGTCTACTGAATACTTTATTTTATTTTTGGTAGTACAAAAAAAATATAAAAACAAAAAATTCGCGACAATTGTTTCGCCTTGTTAGGGCATTTTCAAACGAATGTGAAGATTAGATAGATTGAATGTCCTTATATAGTTATATTTTCTACGTAAGTACCTTGAATTATATAACTACATAAGGACATTCAATCCATCTAATCTTCACATTCGTTTGAAAATGTCCTTACAAGGCGAAACAATTGTCACATTTTTTTTAATATTTGTAAAAAAAAAATTGTTCAGTAGATTCAAATCAGTGTTTGATTTCTATGATTATAAGTTTAAAATTATCCTTTTTCGGTCCCAAAACACGGATGCCATGATTTTTCTAGCCGAAATTGGGGTTTTGAATTTTTTGGCAGATGGGAAACTAGTGTGCTGCCGCTGTGATGACTATTTTTTTGTCTCAGAGCTGTAATAAGCCACCCATGTTTCATCAGCAGTCACAATGGAGTTCAGAAAATCCTCACCTTCCAATTCCAATCGCTTAAGGAACTCGCGAGCGCTAGCAACCCGATTGATTATAAACAGGATGAAGAACCTCTTAAAGAAGAAACCAATGTAGTCTACCTGCACTCACTCTCATTTCAATGTCATTCTCGGTATTTCCATCCCCAGCGAACATACTATCCAGCTACATAATTTTTTTTGCCTGATTCAAATTGTTCCCTTTCACAGTAATCTCACTTTAAGTCACACTTTCATCCCTTTCAAAAACCATCACTTTCGATTTATTTAGCAAATTGTCTACTTAAAAAATAATAATTTCTGAATCATTTGATCAATCATTTTTTGTTCAGAAAACTGAAAACCCATCCATACAAGATTAGCTTTAAATATTGAATATTTTATCCATGTATTAAGATGTTTCAGCATTTAGCGTTAAATCCTGAAATTTCGGAGTCCTGAAAGCACTCTAACGATGTGTTTCATCCTTTAAATCCTTCGTAGGGAAATCGACATATGGTGTGTATCTTAGGATGAAAGCTTTATTTCGTATGGAAAGGATCTCTTAAATCCTAGACAATAATATTATATGAAGCTACGTATAATATACGTAGAAGGTATTACTTCGGCTTAAGAACAAAACCGTGTCATTTTTTAGTTTTGAAGATTATTATTTCAACATCAGAGTATGTACCGAGATAGATTTTTTTTCAGTTCGTAAGTTTTAGTGTTCTTTTCATTTAAGTTTAGTAAAACTCCAATTATCCGGATTAATGAGTGCAAAATAGCGAAATATATACAAATTTTTTGACAAAGTAAGTATGAAGTTATAAGTGTTTTGTACATATATAGTTAAAGGGAGTTGGTTTTACATAAAATTTTATATGTATATATATATTTGTTTTATATTTTACTTCCATTTTATTTTTACTATATTGAACAAATTCCTTTAAATTAGTTATTACGAGTATATTCTAAAGTAAACACAAATTTCCACAGTATGGAGTTCAGGATAGGGTGGGTCTCATGTATTTTTTTTAATTTCGATTTAAATGTTTTAACATTTGCTATTGATTTTAAGACTTCTGGAAGATAATAATTTTTTTTCTTCCCAACATATGAATAATGATTTGCATCTGTGTAAAGGTAAATTATTTGTAAATCTAGGGTTTCGAGAATTTGTAAATTAGTGGGTTATTTTTTCTTTGAAAATTTGTATGTTAGATCCTTTTTAAAATATGTAATCAATTAAAGGTATATCTGGTTGTTTTAAAATTAAATTTGAAGGGTAGTTCTAGGATTTTTTTAATACAATTTGAGCGATTGTTAATTGGTAAGTCAAAAAGGGAATAATTTGTCCCACTCTGTTCCATTGAAATATTGCAAATTGCATGTCTTTCGACTTATTTTTAAATGTACCTACACTTAGATAATATTAAGTTTTATATAAATTATCCTTACACTGTATTATATTCACCAGTCTGAAGATGCCCATTAGAGATTGAAAGTGCTAATTGGTCAACCAAATGAGTGAAAGTGTACCAAGTATTTTTAATTTGTAAGTTAAATGTAAATATAAGTTATTACATCATTAAAATGAATGGGTTTTTTTTGCACTACAACAGCTAGAAAGCCCAATTATAGTAGTGCATGATGAACACATGACATCCAGGCTTGAGAAAAATTAAAACAGTTATAAAAAAACTATGTCCAATTATTGGAATAATGAGAAGAACAGAAGTATTTGATAAAAGTACAAAATTAATGATATACAATGCTTTTATACTTCCACACTTCGTATATGGATTAATAATATGGTCGGAATGTAGTAAACAGATGCAAGAATCAATACAAAGAACAATGAATAAAGCACTTAAAGTAACATTTAATTTTAATAAATATACTAGAACCACAGATTTATATAGAATAACAAAAATGCTCACTCTAGAGGAATTAATCTACACAGTAAAAATAAAAATGAAAAGATGAAAAATAATAAAATAAAGACAAATATTAAATTTAATTTTAACTACAACATACATTAAATAAATACAAAAGCATCAAATAATTTAACTTGCGAACAACCTAGGACCAACAGAAAAAGAAACAGTTTTTTGTATACAGCAGTAAATTTTTACTATTCACTTTTTAATGACTTAAACAATATACAAAACATATACGTACCTAAAAAACACCTCAATAAAACAGTTCTTACAGCCCATGTGACGAGTGATATGTGATGTTATTTTATCGACTTTTTATTCAAACTATTGTGTTATTTTATTTAATATCCCCCCATACCAGCACTTTTGATGATTGGGAATATTTCGTACAAATAAAATATGTAACGTAATGTAATATGTAAAGTTTAAAAACCTTGTATTTTGTCATAAATATATAAATAATTGTTCTCATCCGGATCCTTTCGTGCGTGAGTTTAACGTCTTAACCAGAACACAGGGAGGCCGCCTCTCTCATCCCCTCTCCTCTCTTCACAGTAAAGTGTTATTTTTTTTATATATGTATTTATTTTTGTTAATCTTTGCTTTTAATTTTTGTATAAAATTGTAAGATTCAATATGTCCATGTATTTATAATTTTCTCAAACTGAACGGTTTGGGTAGGTAGGAAGAAATTGCCTCAAGGCAATATGCCCGTCCTTATATGTATATTTATTGTATATGTATATAAAGTGTCAAATAAAATAAAATATTTTCTTCGAATGTTTGTATAACAGAAAACAGATGCCTTTTTAAAGATGTTATTGATTGAGGTTACAGCTAGTTATATAAAAACAAGTTTTGAAGGGAAAGTTCTACGTTTTTTGAATTAGTTTAGCGATTGTTACGCATGTATTTATACGTCAACAATGAAAGCATCCACCCCTTTCCCGAAACTGTTCATAAAGACTTGAGTCTTTCTTCAGTTTCGCATATCAATATTTTTTAAAAAAAAACTAATTAAGCGAAAATGTAATATTTCTTTACAATCAAACCGCGGAAATAACAAAACGAAGAAACTTTAAAAGCTTTCATTGTACCCCTCACTGCAATAGTGTCAATTTGTGATCAATCAAATACACATGGTCAGCACAATCACCTTTTCCTAATTTCCCAGTATGACAGTGGAGGAATACAGTGTTAGTTCCAAATTGAGACCGCGGCGCACGCTCCAGATCCCGCCTCGGAAAGGAAGAAGAACGTGGTAATACAAACAAATCAAGACACAAAACCCAAATACATTACGTTATATACGTCTACAGTAAACATAGTTCTGTGCTACAAATCAATTCTTAGATTTTGTTGTTTAGACAACTTAATATTGTAATTTACGTGATGTCTACCAATGAATAAAATGACTCGCCTACAGGCTGTACTAAATGCCGCAGCGAGACTTATTTTTGGAATCTCTAAATTCAGTCATATCACTCCACTACTTCGGGAATTGCACTGGCTACGTTTTCCACAGAGGGTGGAATACAAACTCCGTTGGCTTATGTATAAGTCACTGCACAACTCTGCTCCAGAATATCTAAGGGAACTCTGCATTCCAGATGAACTAGCTGACAGACGTCTTACGCTTAGATCAGCTACATCTACGTCGAAAGGAAAAGTTATTATACCTCTACGCAGACAGCGCACTAAATTCGGCGAACGTGCATTTGCGGTCGCAGGCCCTACGGCATGGAATGCTCTCCCAGCAGAAATCCGAAACTGTGAGAGTGAAGTGATATTTCGGAAGAAACTTAAAACCCACTTGTTCTCAAAATCATTTGAATAAATTCTTAGCATGTGGTGGAAAAGTAATATGAAAAAGTACATTATTTTTCTTAAATTAAAAAGTTAAAATTAAATTTATATCTTTATATAATCACTTTGTAAAGCGCCCTTGAGGTATTATATTACGAAAATGGCGCTATATAAGTTATCCATAATTATTATTATTATTATTATGTCACGTGGGCATGTTAGTTTTAGGGAAGGTACAGATAATTTTGTGTATACGATACATAATTTGCATGTGTCTCTGCTGTACACATGTAGCCGTTCAGTTCAGTGGTTTAGGATTAGATATGTAGTGTGTTATATTATATGCTAGAATAATATCTCCTGGAACAGCTAGGCTAAGCAGTTATATAACACATATGTGAAGGAAGTAGGTAGACATTTTGCAATAGGGCCAATTCTGTTATTATTATAATTAATCACTTTTTTTTACATTGGTACAATTTTGCACGATGAAACGCGTTTTTAACTTTTCCTTACTGTCCATTACACATTTATTTATTTATTTATATATACGCGCAATGAGCATTTTGAAGGACATATTTCTAAATAGAAAATAATTATAAAAAAAGTAGAAAGAATCAATGGTATATAATAGACTTTGTGGGAGTGGAAGCGGGAGAGAGGTGTTTATAATTTAATTTGATTCATTGATCGCTTGAAAGAAGACAACTTGTGATAAAAGAAGACTGGTACGATTGTTGGCAGACCTAAGAATTCTGGGCATAGTTAGCTCTATGGTTATCGGTGTGAAAGAGTAAGTTTTGTCTGAGGTTTCTAGTTAGAATACTTAATTTTATTGAGCTCAGTAGTTCAGGCGCATCAAATAGTGAATTGAGAATTTTAAATAGGACTAAAAGGTTGGATTTATTTCGACGATCTTGAAGAGAAGATATATTAAAGGTAGTTTCTAACTCATGCAAAAAAATAGAGATTCTAAATCGGAAAAACGTAATATTCATAGGCAATTGCTCCAATTATTATTAGTTGAAGTCAAAAGCGATTGTTATTTTAATATAATTGCTATTAACGTGAAAGAATCATTAGCTCATATTCTCTGTGCGTGCGACAGAAGCACCCCTGACGAAAGTGGGACAGCTACTGGCGAGCGTCTGAGAGAAGTACTATAAACTTTGCTGTACGCGCGTGTGACGCGAGATATTGTCTCTCCCGCTTCCGACTATACCTGTACTACCGAAAGTGAGACGTAAAGAGTGTGTGAGACAATGATATATTTTAATTATTTTTTTACTACGTACACAGCATGCGACACATTGCTATACTTTTTATTGTATTGGTGATTTATCTCCGATTTTCGATAAAATGCTTTTCTTTTCCCAGTTAATATTAATTATTTTATTTAAAAATGTTAACCGAGGAATTACAAAAATCTCAACGCATAATTTACTATATTTATGCAGATGTTAAAGTTATTAGATGCAATGTGTACTAGTTACGCATCACCGGGAAGAGAGAGTTAATTTATCTTGGCAATAAACTTTTTTTGTTGTTTTTATTTTGTCAGTAGAAAATTTTGGGTAATTTTTCCTTTTGCTTATGATAGTGCCGGGGTTTGGATTCTTAAAGACCCAAGAGCTGGTCGCAACTCCCTCCTTTATGTTACAGATTGAACGGGGAAACGGCGTGATGGTTTGTTTTGTTAAAAAAAATAATAATAATGACACATCATAAGCCCTGTAAATGCCAATACTTAGATATTACCTTCTCAAAATTGTTTTCCCTCTCTGTTGAAATAAATTATATCCAGGATACATAGGTATGGAAATAAGTTGGAACAAATATTTAATATTTTCAATACAAACTCAGTTAATGCATTAAAATGTAATCTCACTCGTTATTTTTTAGAAAAGTAATGAATTTATTAAAAAATATATTATTAAATTTAACTTTAAATTTATTTTTTTATATTTATAAACTATACATTTGTGGATTTATTGCCAAATTTCAACTTCTGCCAACCAACTGTTAAAATTAAGGTGTTATTAAAATTATTAAAGTTTATATATAGCTCAAAAAAAAACTATAAAGTATTATTGTAGCATTTCTTTTTCATTATTACTTAGTTAAATACTTGCCACTTTATGTTTATGTTAAATTATTTTCAATTTTACTTTGTTTTAGTTATATTTAGAACATAAGATTTTATCACGTTAATTGTTATATTTGATTTGTCATCTTGGATATGTTATGTTTCTTTTTTACTTTTTTGTTGTTTTTTTAAAAAATATCTTACTTTCACGAAGTTGTTAAATTTTAGTTATTCAACTATATTTCATATTATATATAACATAATGAATTGCTGTGAATATTTCTGTAATTTTTTTTCTGTAAAAGGTTCTTTGAACCGTTGATATATAAATAAATAAATAAATAAATAAATAAATAAATAAATAAATAAATAAATAAATAAATAAATAAATAAATAAATAAATAAATAAATAAATAAATAAATAAATAAATAAATAAATAAATAAATAAATAAATAAATAAATAAATAAATAAATAAATAAATAAATAAATAAATAAATAAATAAATAAATAAATAAATAAATAAATAAATAAATAAATAAATAAATAAATAAATAAATAAATAAATAAATAAATAAATAAATAAATAAATAAATAAATAAATAAATAAATAAATAAATAAATAAATAAATAAATAAATAAATAAATAAATAAAAAAAAAAAAAAATAAATAAATAAATAAATAAATAAATAAATAAATAAATAAATAAATAAATAAATAAATAAATAAATAAATAAATAAATAAATAAATAAATAAATAAATAAATAAATAAATAAATAAATAAATAAATAAAAAAAAAAAAAAAAAAAAAAAAATAAATAAATAAATCAATGAAAAAATAAATGAATAAGTAAATAATAACCCTCTAAGGAGTGAAATTCAGACTTGTCTATTAACATTCTCAAACATAACTAGGAGAATAGACCTCGCAACACAAGTTAATACCTAATATGTAAATTTGGAAGGGATATTTCGTCTCTCGAGAAATACATACACGCAGGTATTCCAAAGTGTTCCTTCTCCATATTGTTCTATCTGCCTACTTAAAGTTACCACGTGCGCGATAAACAAAACCACCCAACTCCGTACGAGTAATAGAAATTTAATTAGCGTACGAAGTTTATTAAATTAGCACGTGAAATGCTATTGCTATGCTAACACGGTTAAACGAGGTTTGATATAAAAACTGAGGGAATATTTGAAATTTGAATTTAAATGCGTAAAGTCTGTTCATTATTACAAGAATTTCCAAATAAACAAACCAGACGCGTGATACCCGACGGAGAATAGCCACATAATGCTGCAATGGTAGCCGAAACGTCGGAACAAATCCAACACACACGGTATCACCCAAAAAAGAAAAGAATATTGATAACAATGACCGTGAAACTCTATTCACCTTCGCATCTATTTATTGTTAATTTGTTTATATTTTAAAGTACCTATTCTTTAAATGAAATGATATAGATAAGCATACATTTTTAGTAAGTGTTTTGTTTATGAGTATTTTTTACAACAATATGTCATATAGCATTTTATAGTGGGATCGGGCTACAGATATTTCCGTTGTTTTAATTTTATAAAAGACGGCAGTACGAGGCATCTACAAGTTATGTTGTCGTATTTCATCAACTGTGTTTATTACAAGGCTGTGCTACAAAATGCCTTTACATGCGGTGATGCAACATTGTGTTACCACAAGCAAAAGATAGAATTAAATTAAAATTAAAGTATAATTTACGCTTAATAAATTAAAAATCATAAATATGCCGGTGTTCATATTTGCCTACTGCCAATAACCGACTGATTGAAGAATTTTTTTTTTGTTTTTGTCACACAAACACCGGCCACAGAACCGCGTCTCTGTCTTCCTTGTTATAAGTTCTATTCTCGTGCTCTATCTAATAGAGTTAAATAGATTTACTGTGGTATTGACATGACTTTCATTCATATAATTATTAAGTAAGAATAAATATTTTTTGTGAAATCCAAATTTTACTTTCTAAATCCGATGTGAAAAGATTCATTTTAAAATTACAAGAAATATAATTTTATAAAAAGAGTACTTTCAATAAATAGATAAATATTCTACGAAGACTCGTGTAAAATAGCCACACAAGAGAAGTGAAGGAAGCGCGGCCGCGCGGTTGTCAGCATATTAGACTCACCCCTCCCCCTCCTCGTTTCTCACCTGCAGAAGTAAGCAACCATTCGCTTATTTTGATCTTTTATTTTTTGAATTTTATTTGTTCTAAAAAAATATTTTCATGTGCCAACATGTCTTCTTGCTCATACTGATCATGGTGGTTTCGGATATGACAAGGTTTAATGAACACCCTGTATATGAATAGGGTTGTGGTCCTGTGGTTAGTGTTACGGACTCACGGATCAGAGGTCCGAGGTTCGAATCCCACTCTACCCCAACTTGACTCCCATTTTCGAATAGTGAGTATTTAGAACTCGTTAATTTTTTTAAAAATATGCATAAATTAAAATAAATAAATGGTCACCAAAGTTGAAATATTAGGGTTAATTGTAACAACGCTTGTAAATATTTGCGTTGTAAATTTTTTAAATTTACTTTTAGTAAAAATATTTTTAAAAACATGTAATATGTAAGTATACACCTACACAATTAATTTTCATTTGCGCAATCAATCCCCATCCTTAATTCACAACTTAGATTGTTCTAGAATATCTGGCTCCTATCCAAAATGGGGGGGGTACTTAAATTTTCAACCACGAATATGGCGCTAAACCAATTTGTATTAATTCGAATTCATAAATTCTCAATTCATGGCGAAATTACCGTCGCCATTTCGTATTCCTCGCGTCACTCTGCCATTGTTCCCGCGTGATGAAGCTTGCCATAACAAAAGCACAACAACTATAGACAAACCGCGATAAATCTGTCAGAACGTACGTTCCGCGTTGACAGGTGTGAGCCATAGATTTAAGTCGGCCGATAACCAAACGTCAAACACGCCAAAAGCTTCAGAATCGATTAAATGACATACTAACAAGCTGATAAGAAGTGAATAGAGGAAAAGTTTGCTTTGCAGATAACTTCCCCCTCAGCGTTTTATAATATTATCGGCCATTTTGTGAAAATGACATGTCCAAGGTCAAATTGTTTTTTCATCGGCTAAAACATTTACCAAAAGAAAAAAAAAATCATTGATATCTGATAACTTTTATATCTTTATAAATAGAATAAATATTAAATTCATATTTTCGGTTTTCTTCCGTTATAGATATAAATAATTTATTATTAAATAATAAAAACAATTGCTTGTGAATATTCTATTTATCCGATTTTAAATATCTCATTTTTGCACGTGCATTGACTACACAGCTCCAGATTGCGAGAAGGTTTTGACTCGATAAAAAAATGGTTAAACAAAATTCAATAAACTTATGAAGGAATAAAATGTAGAAAAAAAAATAACATGTAAAAATAGTGGCAAATGTACCAAGATAAAACTGTAAAATTTATAATAATTTATTAACTATATTATCATCATATCCGTCCGCATTCAATGGTGCATTAGACACTTTGATAGTACACCAAATGCAGCGTATATCAATATTCTGTTACACGAAGGTAAGGTGATCAGCGTCACGCTTTTAAAGGCAGTCCAGGAACATAAAATATTGCAATGCAGAACTACATTTTTTTATCTGTCATGTCAAACATTCCAGGAATCCAATTCGGGACTTGATGCAATGTAGAAGAACGCGCCAACCACTACTCTACGAGACGGACTCATGTTATTTCTATCTGATTTCCTTATTCATGATTTTTGCCTGAGAGTAGCCATCGAGTACGATCATTTAGGCTATGCTATTCAATGATATTAAGCTCTTGTGTCAAACATTCAAGACAAATTTTATTTTTTCGGTTAGTGTAATATTTCATAGTGATGTTTTATTATTTCTGATTTTGATTTTATTTTTACTATTGTTATCTTTGGTGGAAGAAAGTTAAAGTCTACTAAATACAATTTTAAGATTATATTTGACTAGTGGACCCGACAGACGTTGTCCTGCCCGAACGTTAGCTTGCCTGATATCAGCTTGGAAAAATACTTTTCATTGATAAGTAGGTAGGTACATAGGTACTTGTTTATGATTGAATTCCAAAACTAAAAAATATTAATATTAAAATATTAAATTTAAATAGGTACCTAAGTACTTGCTTATGGTTGAATTTCAAAACATAAAATAATTCATTTTCAAATATAGAATTCTTTTTGCAAATATCAAAAACAAACATATTTTAAACCGAAAAAACAACATCCTTCCTTTTCTTTGTAATGCATTCTCGTCGAATTCAACCCTGATAGGTCGATGAAAACTTTGACTTCCATTTTCTAATAATGAACAACTCGTTAGAAATGGCCACTGAAATTGAAATATTTGGCTAACCGATAAGAAGGCTAATATTTCTTTGAAAAAAATATTTAAAAATTGGCACCATCTACACACATGCATTTATCAGGAATCAGTAATCAGCCTCGCAGCCGAAATTTTAGCTGTTAGCCACATATTTGCAGTAACCAGGCCGAGAATATTGACTACCTACCCTTCGGATATCGGTCATTTTTTCCTGATATTGTTATTAATAGTTTTTTTTCAAATGTCATGTTACATTGAGGTTAGTGTTAGTTTCTATTGTCATATCAGCACGTCGGTTTTATATTTTTGTTCGATTTGTGTAAGTGCATAATGGGATCATAATTTATGCCCTGACGAAGAGACAGGTATCTATCGAATACGGAAGACATGGAAAAATCGGTAAATGGTTATGTACAAATATTTGCTAACATTTATTTATATTACAACGTTATCCCTTGAATATTTATTTATTTATTTATACATCAACGGTTTAAAGAACCCTTTTCAAAACATAACAATTCACAGAAATAATCACAGCAGTGCACAATAATCATGTAGTACATAGTATGAAATAATAAAATAGTTAAAACTAAAATTTTAGTAAATATATAATACAAAAAACAAAAAAGTAAAAAAGAAACATAATATCTCTAAAAAAAGATAACAATAACCACGAGAAAATTTTATGTTCTAAATATAAATATAAAACAGTAAAGTTGAGAATAGCTAGATAATAATAATAATAAAAAAATACAACATTAGTACTTATAAAAATATGAGTTTTGTAAACAATAAAATATATATATATTTTTTTTAAAAACTAAATAAAATCTTTATTTAGTGAAATCATCATCATCAGTTGGTTGGAAAAAGTTGCCATTTGGCAATAAATCCACCAATGTACAATTGAAATTATGTCTAGCATGTTAAAATAAATAAATGAAAAATCACGTATTCCAGGAAACAAAGTTAAAGAATATAAATAAATTGTAGCGCATAATTCATTTTCCTAATGAGTCATAGATAGGACCAAGGTTTGAATCCAGCTCTACTACAAATTGATTCCTATTTTCTAACAGTAAGTTGAAAAAAAATTGAAAATTCAAGCAGAATTTAAATGGATAGTAGGAATGAATTTTTTGTGTAAAAAATGGCGCTAGGTAACTTCGTTAACTAGAAATAATTATGTTTGTTTATATTTAATACAAGCGGACCCGACAGACGCTCTCCTGTCCAAGCGTTGGTTTGCCTGATGTAAGCTTGAAAAAAGACTTTTCATTAATAAGTAGGTACTTAGGTACTTTTTATGATTAAATTCAAAAACTAAAAATTGTTAATATTCAAGTATTTAATTTAAGTAGGTACTTGTTTATGGTTGAATTCCAAAACATAATATAAATATTTTTTTCAAATATGGCATTCTTATTGCAAAAGTCAAACTCCGGTCTTTTCACCAATAGAGGGGTGTACTTATGTAGGAATACAATTTTTTTTAATGTATTGAATATTATTTTAGTATTATCAAAAATCCAGTAAAAAGAAATAAATGGGTTAAAATTAGAAGAAATTTAAGGAAAGAATCTGATTGAGATTCACAAAAAAAAATCATGTTTGTAAACATTCAAACACAAACTTTTTTATACTAAAAAAACAACATATTTCCATTTTTTTGTAAATGCATTCTCCTCGAATGCAACCCTGGTAGATTGATGAAGAAGACATTAATGCACCTTACTTGTTTTTTACACATTAGATTGAAGATTTTAATATCTACGAACACGCACAGCGCAAAGTTCTATATTTTTCTGAAAACCGCACGTAAATCGGTTAAGCCGTTTAGGAGAAGTTCAGTGACATCACAGGTACTGAGGAATTATATATATGAGGGTACTACTTGCAAACCCGGCAAAATTCAAAATTTAAAAAAAGTGAGATATTAATTGAAACTTATTCAGAATACAACTTTTTACAATAATTATAACATTGTTAGTTAAAAATACGGTTTTATTTGTAGGAACTTGACATTTAAACTATCGGATTTTTTGCAAACATGGCAACCTCTCCTTAGGTATTGTAAAGTTGGAATGTATTAAATTAAATTTATTATTTCACTACTGTTTCTTGACATAATCATGCTTATGCCATCACTGCTAACGTATAAAATATTTACTGATTATAATAAAAGATTGAAGTTTTAAAAAAGTTGAAGTTAAGTATTGTATCAGTTTTTTGTAATTTGCTCAAAATAAATAAAAACAGATTTTGCCGGGTTTGCAAATAGTACCCTCATATAAAGATTTGAAATAAAAAAAATAAGATTATTGAACTAACTAAACTTTTCGGAGGTTTGTTAAAACGGCCCCTAAGTGTAGTACTCTCGCAACGATATTATTAACTAAATTACAAAGCCCATATTCCTTGATAGTTCTAAGAAATCTCAAACCTTGGATTTTGATATCATTTGTATTACAACCCTTTGCTAAGAGTCTTAGGGGAAATTTTCTAACCAAGTTAATTCAGAAGTTGAATGCTTAGGACTTTCTACAAAGCATTTACCGCATGAACAAAATTAGGAGCGTACCTTTGAATGGCCTGGCGATAATAAACTTATTGCAATCGTTTTAGTTGAGAACTGGTTATGTTATAGTAAAATAACGTATTTTGGCAATTTTATATTATTATTTTAGTTAAAATTGTTAACCAAATTAAATTAGGATAGTTTTCAGGCGTTCTAATGCCTCATTCGTTTTCATGTCTCTGTGAGCAGCACAGCTAAGATTGAAGCCGAATGTAAATGGCGAATTGTCCATATAGGCGATTACGCGCAGTTTACTATTATATTTGACTATCCATAAAAATATTTCATTGTGGTTATATTATTTGGAAATTGTTTTTATTATTATAAAATTCCTTTGACGTTCATATCTTCCTCCAAAAATAATTATCGGCGCCCAGCGCCCAGCCCGTTCCCGTTGAACGAAGAAACTAGCAGATTATATCAGCTTATTTCTGCATACAAATATGTATACTGTATTTAAATTCTTTAAACCC
Source organism: Micrasema longulum (assembly GCF_059751315.1). Classification (NCBI taxonomy): domain Eukaryota; kingdom Metazoa; phylum Arthropoda; class Insecta; order Trichoptera; family Brachycentridae; genus Micrasema; species Micrasema longulum. The sequence goes on along the minus strand of NW_028279562.1, from coordinate 97,602 downwards.
ACTTGGTGTTTTTTCTTCTTGAGTAAGCTTGCAGATTACATATATTATTTGCAGATTGATGTCAATTTGAAAATTAGAATTTCGAACATGATTTCCTAAGGCTTATTTTTCTTTGATACTATATCGTTGACATATGACAAAGAACATTTGGCGATTGACGTGCCCCCTTTTGGCATTATTAATTTGTAGAAGGACTCGGCGCGGTGCTTCGTGTTGACATTTCAATTATAGTGAAAATAATACCCACTGAATGTCTTTATGTAATTTTTTAATGAACTTTTCTACAAACGCTGTATTAAAATAGTGCAGAATATGGCTACATGCATATATCACGAAGTTACTATTAATGCTGTTTGAGTTGATTTGATAGATTATTAGTAATAATATTATGTTGTCAACAGTATAAGTAGTGAAATGTTATGCACAGAACCATAGAAAAATAGCCATTTAAATATTACTTATATGTACCTTTATGTAGGTATAAATTAATGAACGACATATGACTATTTTACGGAAATCAAACTGACGTATTTACTAAAAAATATATAAAAAATGACCTTACTGTTGACTAAATGGACAAACAAACTTACTTACACTTAATAAAAAAAAGTAATATTATACATTTTGAATATGGAAATAAATGTTTACATAAACGAAGAACGGCTAGTTGAAATTGAACATGTTAAATATTTAGGACTAACAATAGACCGAAAATTGACATGGACCATTCACATAAATAATTTAATGAGTAAAATGGCAACATTGTCGAGTCTATTTTCAAAAATCGAAAACTTTGTACTAAAAACGAAAAAAATCTTATATATGATCCCATGTCGACTTAAAAATATGTTTTTTATTAATTGATTTATTTTACAGAAACAAAAAGTCGACAATGATGTAATAATATAAAAAGACGCAAATTAATAAATGTTGGCCTTGACAATTATGAATTATGACGTCAAGATTTGTGATGATGTTCTATTAAAATTTAAGCGGTCACAATCAAAATTCAAAATTTAACGGAATCGTGACGTATTGGGGGCCTGGCCGATGCAATGAACCGTTTTTGCGAAAATTTAAAATTCAAAAATATTTTTTACGCTAATCTTGTTCTTTCTGTGCCATATCAGGTCCCCCTGACGTTGGCGATCACTCTAGAGTAGGCATTCCGGTCCTGCGCCAACTGGAACAGCGCCTCGACCCCGCGCACTTCCATCCAGTCGCGGATGCTTCTCAGCCAGGACATCTGTCGCCTTCCAACTCCACGCTTTCCCTCGATCTTCCCACCATGATTAGTTGCAGAAGCGCATATTTATATATATTATATATTAAGCGCATATTATATATTTTGGTCTTAGGAAATATGACCACATTTCTGATTATCGTAGGCAACTGAAATGGCTCAAAATTAGACAGCGGAGAGACTATCACTCCCTCTCACTTCTGTTCAATGTACTTCATAGTCCTAACGCTCCTATATACCTGTGTGAAAAATTTCAACGCTTATCAGTTCATGGTTTACCTCTTCGTTCTCATTCTCAAGGCACTCTCTTAATACCCATACACAATTCCTCTTTCTTCTCTAACTCATATAGTGTCCATGCGGCTCGACTGTGGAATCATCTCCCACCCACCATCAAAGATGTTACTACATTATCTCTGTTTAAATCACGTCTGAAAAAACATCTCCTTTCTCTTCCTTAATCTCTCCTCCTTTCCTTTTTCCTCTTTCCGCTTTTTTCCTTTTTCCCATTGAGTAATAGTTTTGATTTAAGGTAATTTATAAACAAATACGTTTATTTCTATTTTTATATATTTTTCACTTTTTAATCTTTTTTTTTTTTTTCTATTGAATATGTTCTGTAACTTGAATTATAAAAATAAAACTTTTATTTTATTGGTTGGTTGGAAGAAATTGCCATTTGGCAATAAGCCCGCCAATGTACAAATAACATTATGTACAAAAAGTTAAATAAATAAATAAATAAATATTTGCTTCCACGCATGATATGGCCCAGACATGCGAGGTTTCTCTTTTTTATTCAGGACAGTAGTCCTTTTTCGGCATTGGCTCGTTTCAGCACCTCCACTTTGGTCACTTAATCTGTAAACGGAATTCTCAGCATTCTCCGATGAAGCTACATTTCAAAGGCCTCTAATCCGTTCATGGAGTTTACCTTGAATCCATGTTTCAACCCCGTAGAGCAGTATTGACCACACATAGCACTTGATCATCCACTGTTCTAGTTTTAAATTAAGACTATCACTGCGGAAGTATGATTTCATGCCATTGAATGCTGATCGTGCTATCTGCATCCAATTTCCCTATCTAGCTGAGGTATTTATGCTAATAATAAGGAAAAAAAAATTTTAAACTCAACAGTATGCCATAGACCCATAATAATTTCAAATTAAAAATAATAAAAAAAAACGTGACATTTCCCTACATTTAGTAATGTATAAATCCCAAAACAATAACCTTTTAATATAATATTTAATGTGCTTTTTCTGATACACACACGTGTTTCCTATATTAAGAATTATGCCGAGTGGGATGTAGCCACAGTGCTTTCTGAGAAAAGGATTTAGAAATTAATATTATTACGTAAGGGTTGATATTTAAATTATTCAAAATAACTTCTGAATATTTGTTCAACATAAATTTTCTACCCACAAATATGATAATAAATTCTCTTCCACATTTTCATTAAAAAAATGAACGGCAAATATCTCCACGACTTTCTAAAGAAATAAAAAATATTAAAATCAAATCCTACGTCTTAATTTTAAGAACTAACGAAGGTTTGTATAATTTACGCGTAAAAAAAAATGAAAAAATACTTGGATCTCGATTATATTCTGTTCAAAAAGGTAAGAATCCTGAATATGGAAATCAAGCGGAGATAAATCCGCTTCGTTGTGTAGTGGTTGACAAAGTTGTCTACCATTATTGAGTTCCTGTATTCGATTCCTGGTAAGGTGGGCGCAAAGATTAAAGCAGGTGTGCTTATATGTTTATTAAAATTAATGTTTTTTTTTATTTTTAAATATGATGAGAAAAACTTATTTTTATTTAATCAAATATTTTTATTAAATAAAAATATTATTTTCGACCATTTCCTAAAAGTTGTAAAAAACTTATGCTAGAAAAATGGAAAAAGAGTTGTGGTAGAGTGGGATTTGAACCTCGAACTTTTGGCCCGTGAGTCCACAGTACTACCACGGGACCACAACCCGGTTCGAACGGTTATGTAATAATTTTTATTTGTAGTATTCTTTAATATGCTTTTTTCCACTTCCCATTATGTTGTATCCCAACTCAACACAGGGCTCTTGGCCTCATATAGTTATGGATACGTTTATATTTTTTTGTAATATGTATCCATAGAATTCAGAATAGTCCAGAAACCACATACGCACATCAAACAGAAGGCGAATAAACTACTCATAAATGATTAGGTTTGCGTTTTGACCCATTAGTTTCTTTGTAGACGTCGCTCAGAACGCAACTCCTGATTTGAATTCAACTATGCCGTATTGGGTCCTTTTAAAGTGTTAAAATACTGCTAGGATCTTAAAGAAACAGGATGGTATTACATTTCATGTGTAATTAACAAACGAATGTTGAAGTAGCAAATGAATTACTTAAAAATTGAATTATTTTTCCATCTGTCAGATTGCCGAAGAAACAAAATAGAAATTTCGTTAGTGTTGCCAGGGTAGTAAATTTTTTTCCCTACTTTGCTCATCTAACGCAAGAACTAATGAAAATTAGACCTCGAATTAAACAACGCCGCGGGGGACATTCGAACGACATTATCTTCAAAACATCAAATATTATTTAACATGATATAAAAATATCCGTTTTATGTAAAATAAAATTTGTTTTATATTTTAAGTTTAAAGTTCATTAATTCAATTACTCTTATTAAATGACACTTTACTTATCTACTCTGTTGTGTCAATCAATATTTCCGCGTGCACAATACAATTTTAGAGAAACTAACAGATTGCTTTTTTTTTTACCTTATGTTTGTATTATGATTGTATTTTTTCCCATTGTGCAACATTACACGGTGACATTACGAATGCGCGCGGCGAAAGTGGGGCAAAGGGGGAAGGGATTTTCGGACACAGTCCGATGTATTCAAATATGAGTCTACGCTCCTTCTGGACTATAAATAGAATAAATAGAAAAAATAGAAAAAAAAAAAAAAAAAACAAATAAAATAAAATAAATAAAATATATAAAACATGTAAAATAAATAAAATAAATTAAATAAATAAAATAAATAAAAAAATAAAATAAAATATATAATTAAAATAGATAAAATAGATAAAATAAGTAATTAAATTCATGAAGGTGGGTACTGGACATTAGACAATTTAAAAAAAAAGAGTCATTGACATATTTCTGGTCATGCGGCTACAAGAGTAGATTCCAGCAGAATGCTCGTACGAGGTTTTACTGTAATTATAATTATTTAAGAATTTCTCTTTTGTGGCCCTAAGAGTGTTCAATGTCCTGGATAAATATTTTTATTTATTTATTTATTTAACTTTTTGTACATAATGTTATTTGTACATTGGCGGGCTTATTGCCAAATGGCAATTTCTTCCAACCAACCAATAAAATAAAAGTTTTATTTTTATAATTCAAGTTACAGAACATATTCAATAGAAAAAAAGAAAAAAAAGATTAAAAAGTGAAAAATATATAAAAATAGAAATAAACGTATTTGTTTATAAATTACCTTAAATCAAAACTAATACTCAATGGGAAAAAGGAAAAAAGCGGAAAGAGGAAAAAGGAAAGGAGGAGAGATTAAGGAAGAGAAAGGAGATGTTTCTTCAGACGTGATTTAAACAGAGATAATATTGAGTTCTCTAAAACGAAAGCCATTTTCAGGAGGAGTGTACAAGTCTGGATTTTGTCTAAGGAAAGAGACCATTGTAGGAGACTGCTACGAGATGTTGCATGGATTTGTATGCTATTAGACGTGTTGTCCAGATGGCCTTTGAAATATATGTATGTTTTTGTAATAATATTTCATTTTTATTTTTGCTTTTATTTAATTATGTACGTCCTTCTACTTTCCATTATATTATATCTCAACTGGACCCTTGGCCTCATAGAGTTTGGGATACGTTATTATTGTATTTTTTGTAATATGTATGTATTTGTTTGAATAAATAAAAGACAGAGTGATATGACGTTTTTCATTTCTGCCTATCCTTACGTCGAAACAGCGTGATGGTTTGTTTGTTTGTTATAAAGCGGTATTCCTATAAATAAATGATTATGATGAGCCTGGAATAAGTTTTATAAAACAATATCGAATTTTTATTTTTAAATCTATTGCAACTCTATAAATGGGTAAGTGTATTTACTTAGAGCCGGGAGAAATACATTTAAATCTGAATGCATATTGGGTTAATTTTATTTTAATATTCTGAGCGAGAAATGTTGGCAATATGGAGATGACGAATAATCAGGAATAAGATGGCGGAACTGTTTGTTTTGAATTTCCAGATCAACCAACCAAAAGGAATTTAGCACGGGTGAGAGGATTTATAAAGCGCAATAAAAAAAAATGGAAGCCAAAAAAATTTTAACCTAAAATGCAGAATTTAAGTTCGAATAAGTCAGACAACTGCTTTACGTTCTAAGCGTTTGTAATAATTTTAAAACATGTACTCAAAAGGCTTTTATTCGCTGAAATCAGCGTTCAACGCTACTTATGTGGAAAATTTCTAAGAATAATTATGATAGAAAGTGTGAAAACTAACAAAAAATAACTGTGAAAGATAAAATGGCGACACAAGGAGCAGTAAACACAAGGTGAGTATGACTGGTGTGCGGTGGCCGAGCTCTGAAATTTTCGATTTTTTGAAAAATATGTTTTTACACTAGAATATTTAGTAGTGCCTGGACTGGCATCTGAAGCGTAAGACTGATCATCATACCTTCATGTAACAAAAATAATCAAGATATGCTGCGATTGGTGTACCAATGCAGTGCCCTATGCACCATTCGGTGCGGAAAGGGAATGTTGATGATGAACAGTATTGTGCAAAAATACGAGAACATCGTTTTGTAGTACATTAACACCGTCTCTACCATCAAGATATAAACAATAAAAAACGTGGCCTATAAAGAGACCACAAGGCGTGACAACGCCCAGCAGTTTAAATCAGTCAGTCCAGCTCAACGCAATCACTCACTTCCAGCATGTAGTTTAAAGCTAGGGTTTCCTAGGATTGCGGTGAGAGTATCTTAACGGCCGTAGTGAACGGTGATGCGGTGGACAGCCGTCGTAACGGTGACTAGAGAGTGGTTTTATTTTACCTTAACATTAATCAACACTGTTTTTCTAGGAAACCACTCTCCAGTCACCGTTACGACAGCTGTCTACCGCATCACCGTTCACTACGGCCGTTAAGATACGGGCACCGCTGTGTTTTTTTTTTTTTTTTTTTTTTTTTTTTAATTATTGGGGATATCAACAGTAATACATGTAATACAAATATAACAAATAACATATACAGAGAATAAAACCAATGACAGATATCCACAGAAATACATTAAATACACGTACAATACATACTAGTGTGTTTGTGTGAGTGTAAGTGAGTGAGAGGGTGGGTGTGTGGGTGTTATATTGGAAAGAGGGTGTCAGGTATCGAAAATATAAATATATATAAAATATTAAGAAATAGAGATAAAATTTAATAAAATAAAATAAAACTTTATTATTGAAACTAAGTATAAGACAAAAAAGAATGTTTTAAGACGCGCATTTTAAATGTTATTTTTTTACAATCAAATGGATCAATAAGGGGAAAGTTCAAATTATATTCACTAGCAAAACGTATAAGTGGAGAGTTCTGGGCATAGTTCGTACGAAATGCTGGCACATGAAATAGAGAGCTCGACGTGTGACGGGTGCGGTAGCCGGGGACATTTAATGATAACTCTGACAAAAGAGCCGGACTATCAAGGCGTCCACTGAGTATGTCATGAAGCACCCCCATGTCCAACAGTAGACGGCGATCTTCTAAAGTAAGTCTTAGGAAACCCTAGCTTAAGAGCTGTCTCTTCAACTCCTCATCGCTGTAACACTCGTGCGACTCAATCAATTATTTATTCGCCATGTAATAAATACGCATCAAACAGCAACCTCGTGTTTTCTCTGCCAATCTCTAACAGGAAGAGGAGCTTCAACCCTCAACAACCAACCCCAAAAGCCTTCATATATTTTTTTTAATTTCAAATATAACAGAAAGTCAATGTCGCATTTTTCGCACATTCGTCGTTGTTCTACTATTCCGAAGATTTATTTGTGTTTTAAAAAAAAAAATTGACGTCCATTTTTTGGTTATTTCAAAGTATTGCAATCCCATATTAAATTTACTATTTTGAATACATTTAAAAGGTATATAATTTTTCTTATATCGTAAAGTTTTAACAAATTTAATGTTTTTAGTAAAAAATCGTAATTTAAAAATTTATGACTGATTCTAAGTTTAAAATTTATATACCGTAAGAATTTTTTCGAACTCTTTCAAGAGAATTTTGGTGACAGTTGTAGTAAGGAGCCCATATTGTAGAGTTATACTCTAACTGTCTGCTCACTAATGAAGTATACATCAACTTCAAAGTGCCTATGTTTTTTAATTCCTTGGTCACACGTAACATGAAGCCTAACATTTTTAGAGATTTACTAGTAATATTATGTTATTATGCTATTGTGTTATTATATATAATATCGCCTCATACTAGCACTTTTGCTGATTGGGAATATTTTGTGCGAATAAAACATGTAATATAACGTAATGTATAAAGTTTAAAAACCTTGTATTTTGTCAAATAAATAAAAAAAAAATTGTAAAAGATTTTTAAAAAAAAGTTACTTATTGTGGGCCCTTAAATATAAACGAGATCTCCGTGTGCGCGTTTTACTCAATGTAAAGGATCTAATTAACGGGTAAAAGTTGATTCAGGCTTTCATTACTCTTGGTACTCATATTATAGTTAGGGTTCAGGCGACAACGCTGCAAAACAATTTTCATTATCGAAGTCTGATAATGTATTTGTCATTATTAACCCCTTTTCAACCGGAGTTGTTTCAAAACAAACTCTATCCAGAATTTCTAAATGTTCCACTAAATCTTTTCAAAATTCATTTGTAAATAGAACCTGCAATATGCGTAATCAGAAATTAAATTGTATTGATATTTAAAACATATCTTTAACTTCCTTTAAAAATGAAATTTCCAAAAATAATTCATGTTTTAATGTTGCGCCTTTAATCCGCAGCCTATATGCAGGTTACGTGCAGCTTTGTGTGTAGGCACATAATAAATGTACACTGGATTTATTATTTTATTTATTTATTTTCTTTTATTTAGGAAACATACAGTACAGTTACATTGTTTTATATTTTACACAGTTCGAGTAAACTCTAATGGACCATTGAAGTTTCCATAATATAAAATAATTTTATGTAAGGTTATTCATTAAAGTACAAAAAAGAGAAGGAAAATAAACATAAATAAAAGTTGTTTAAAAATTACAATTAAAGTAAAAAAATAAAGATAATTTGTAAAAGTTAAGAATTAAAATAAAGAATGAAAAACATGGTTAGATGTAAAAGTAAAATAAAATAATAACATTTTTTTAAAAAGGAAAAACACAAAAATATACACATACATATTTTAAGGGATTCAAAGAAACGATAAGAAGAATCTTTAAATAAGAAAATAAATTAATGTCGATTTAAAAAACCTCTTCAAAATTAATGACACTTAGTAAGAGCAGCAATATATTGATTTCATATACATATACAATATAAGTAATTTAAAGTAGTTTGAAAGTATAAAAACATGTCAATGCAGCAGAGAAAAAAGAAGGAATAACAGGTAGAGCAAATAATATTTAAAATTTGAAAAAGAAATAAAAGGAGAAGATTTTAAACCAAAGGTAGTTGATAAAATTTCAGTAAAGCGATGGTATGGCCAGCTATAGTTGTATTATATATTATAACTAGCGGACCCGAGAGACGTTGTCCTGCCCGAACGTTGACTTGCCTGCTATAAGCTTGGAAAATAACTATTCATTGATAAGTAGGTACGGTACTTAGGTACTTTTTGTGTTTAAATTCCAAAGCTGTAAATTGTTTATATTCAAATACTGGATTTAAGTAGGTACCTAGGTACTTGCTTATGGTTGAATTCTAAAACATAAAATAAATATTTTTTCAAATGTGGCATTCTTTTTGCAAACGTCAAACTCCGGTCTGATCACCAACAGAAGGGTGTACTTATGTAGGAAAACTATTTTTAAAAATGTATTGATTTTAATATTATTTTAGTATTACCAAAAATCCAGTCAAAAGAATGAAAATGGTTAAGATCGTAAATATTCAAAAACAAACTTTTTTTACACACAAAAAAACATCATCTTTAAATTTTTTTACAAATGCATTCTTCTCGAATGCAACCCTGGTAGATCGACGAATAAAACATTTAAGCTCCTTACTTCTTTTTTAGATATTAGATTGAAGATTTTTATATCTACGAACACGCACAGCGCAAATATCTACATTTCTCTAAAAACCGCACATAAATTGGTTAAGCCGTTTAGGAGGAGAACGGTGATATCACACGTACAGAGGAATTATATATATAAAGATGTGCAACTGTGTGACCAATATTAAAAAAAAATATATATATGTGTAGTAATATGTATTACATTTACATTTTAAGTTATATTATAGGTTTTGTATGATTAGTTATTTTATGTTATGTAAATTTTTATGTGACAACATTTACAATAACAATATTATGTGGAAGCCTCTAATTGAACTTAATGATATGTATTTATAAAATAATTGTATCTTATAAATTTATAAATGTCTGTTGGCTTTCCAATGAAATAAAATAAAATAAAATAAAATAATAAAATCATCTATGTCAAGTTTAATTATTTAGAAATCTAGGTTTTTGTAAAAAAAGGGGGTAGAGAAAGTTGTTTTTTTTTGTCTTTATTTTTGTTTACAAAGGTAAACATGAACAGACAATATAAAAGGAAAAACAATGGAACCTATTTAACCGTGACACCGGCTTGTCAACAGGTTTCTTATTTTTCTTTCACAAAGAAAAACGTTAGAGAAATTATATGAATTAAAAAATTAATATAAAAATGGTTAAGAAATAAAAGCAAACGAATTTTTAACACAAAATTTTTTAACAAAAATTTTAATAGATGACTGTTAACATAAAAAAAAAACAATATAAAGCCTCGTTACATATTAGCCATTTGATTATTTTTTCATAAAAGTTTTGTCAACATTTTCTTTTACTCGTAATATCTGCTTGGGAATCTTATTGAAAATTTAAAGAATTGTATAATGAAGTATTCATACTCGTTTAAAAACCTGACAAGCCTTTACGTTGTGCTAGCCTGATATTATTTGTATGTTTATCTTTTCTGGTATTTACATCAAATCGATATCTAGTAACAAATTTGAGCCAGAGAATAGCATTTACGGACAGGCACCCTTGCTTTTAAAAAGTTCAGGTACCTCTTCCTTATCAATTCTAGCTGATCTGTTAATGAATTTAAAAGCCGAGTTTTGTAAAGATTGAAATAATAGATGTTTTTTAAAGATGTCTCCAATTACTTGTCAAAATGACTACGAAAATCTTTTCCCGATGTGTAAAGTTTTGACGGTATAAAATATGATATACTATCGCCTGGTAACAGAGGACTTCATGGATTTCTATAAAACGCCGATATCACATAAGCATGAAACTCGCCAAAAAGTGAAATAAAATTTCATGGAAAAAAGAGCTCTAAATGCGCATGGAGAGAGGACCAGGGCGTATATACTCCCACGCATAGTAAACACTCTCCCGGACGAAATAAAGAATAGTGATATAAATAAAAATAAAGTAAAATTAGTTTTAAAAATCGTTTTGTTAAATTATAAGTTAAGTGAGTAATAAAAAGCGGAAGCAAACAATTTAAAACAGTGTTAAAAAGTGTTTTTTTTATTTTTTTTTTATATATTTCGGTATCAAAAAGGCTATATCTAAAAGTGAAGTAGGTTCTAGGTATAATTTTAGCGACGGTTTTTTTTTTTTTTTTACTTTATTGATTTCACCTTTTGTATAAAGTATTAGTTTTGTCAATCATAATTTTGGCTTATTGACAAATAAAATATTTTTCCAACCAACCAATAAAATATATGTTTTTTTAAAAGTTAAATTACAACTTTTGGTTGGGGAACCAAAAAGGGATAATGCATTGGGCACTGCGTTGCTTAAGTAAATGAAGCATATCTGGATCACCTGTCACAGGAAGGTAAGATGATCAGTCTTACGCTTCAGGCGCCAGTCCAGGGACAGTGGCATACAGCATTGAGAGAATCCTAAAGCCATGCATCTACGACTCGCGTGGTCAGGAAAGTTAGCAAAAATCCCCTCAATGCCTGTGTCAAAAAAGCAAAGATCCGCTCAATGCCTGTGTTTCTTATTTAAAATCAGAGTAGGTATGTACGAATTTTTTACAAAAATAATGTAACACGTCATTTGTACCTACCTTTATTTATAAGTGCAAAAATATATTACTGTATTTTGGCAGATTTATTGCTAAAAAGCAATATTTTCCAGAAAATCATAAAAAAAACTGACTGATCCCAAGAAAAATTGGTCAAAATGTTTACATAAAAACATGCTTAAAAATATGTATACAAATAATTAATTAAAAATAACTGCGGTTTTTTAGTGGGCAGATAATGCTTGCATTCAATCAAAAAATACCATAGAATTAAGAATATTTCAGAAACCGCATACGCGCATCAAACAGAAGGCGACTAAACTACTCCTTATGGAGTAGTTTTATGTTTTGACCATTAGTTTCTTTGTAGACCTCGCTCAGTACGCGATTCCCGATTTAAATTCAACAATGTCGTGTTGTGTTGTTTTAAAGGAAAGAAATACCACTGGGATCTTAAAAAAGCAGGATATTTCATGTGTAAGTAGCAAATGCTTGTGTAAATAGCAAATGCATTACTTTAAAATTAAAAATGAAGAGTATAAGATGAAAAATGACAACAAATTAGTAATAATGTTTTTTTTTCTCCTTTTATCCCTCGATAGAACGCAAGCAGAATGAGGTGTTAAAAAAGGTTACTTTTACCTATTTGATATTTCATTTTGAAGGCTTGTACTCAAATGAAATATTGGTGTTTCGTAAAAGCAAATAAATTGTCATTTGGAACAGAAAACTTTCTTTCGAAAGACGTATAAGTTTTACCATTTTGTTTTATTTTTGATGCTCATTTTTATATTTGAAAAAACAAACGGACACAACTCATGTTAACTCAATAAACCTATGGGGGCACGTTTTTAGATTCCTAAAACCGTGTTGTTGCTAGGTTCTTAATTACTTACCCTTAAACGCACTTCCAAACTTATAAATAATTCAAATTATATTTGGTTCCATGCGTGGCCTCGCTCTCTGCCACAAATTATACCCCGGGGATTTCAGTTTAACTTTTCGGGCGTCTGCGTCGCTTGGCGTCGAATTTTTCAGTCAAATCAAGCCTTCAATCATCCCTTACAGAACGCCAGTAGACCGCAACGAGTTTGAATCTAATTATGGAGGCAATAACAAGTTTAATTACAAGTGGGAAGGAAACTTTGGCGATAACCCCTATTTAGGGGGGAAATTGCCTCATACTGAAAGCTGAAACAGGTAAGAGGTATTCCTGAATTCTAATTAAATTTGTTTTTCAATATTGAGAGATTACTATCATACTTTTTCGACATAATGCAAATATAGACAATAGATGTTTGATACTATAAAATAATCTACAGTATCTTTACAAATATTATAAATGCGAATGTGTGTTTGTGTTTCCTTCATGTCGCAACGATGCAACCGATCAATGCGATTTTTGCAGATGATAAGCGAAGAGGTAAAATATATCATAGGTTACTTTTTGTCCCGAAAAAAGTATCACTCTCTCGGGAAAATTCTTAGCGGAAAACCGAATTCTTCTCCTCACGTCGTAACGGAGCAACTGATTGACGCATTTTTTTGCGTTGGGATAGCCGCACATTGACAAGTGTAACAGGCTACTTTTTGTCCCGAAAAACTATTTTAAATAAGGTTTTAATGGAAAATGAATTTATATTAAACAGAATAACGATGCTTTGCTGTAGACTAATAGATCGCTGTTTTTTTTGTATGGTGATAATTAGAGGATTTGCAATCTTAACAGGCTACTTTTTATACAAAAAAACCATTCCATGGTAAAAAAATTACTGCTAAACGACAAAAGTAATTCATTGACCAATTTTTTCCTATTATAACAAAAAAATAATTTCTTTTACATTTTGTTGAAAATGATGACATCTATATTTAAAAAAAATAATTTTTATGATGTTTTATGTTACGGTTAAATGTTTTTTCAGAAATTTCAATGTAAAATGCTTTGACACACAAACAATTTGATTATAATTATTTCTCCACTAATGGTAATAAGTAATTATTTCGACTTTTACGGCAAAATTCTAGAGCCTCTAAACTAGCACCTGACTTAAGAAAATATCATTCGTAATATTATTTGAAATGGACGTTAATTCGTTGATATTTATTTATTAGAAGCGCTGTCGGGACGATGGCGTCGCCGGAAGTTATCAACTCGAGAAGGAAATTAAATTTTCATGTAGTCTTTTCACAGACCAACCTTCCTGGTAAAGGATATTTATAAATGCGGTGAAAGGATGAAGGACTCGGTGACAGATACTGCCTGAATACATCCATCACAAACTGGCGCGTGACTTTAAAATCAGAAAACTGTTTTTGCTACGTGTTATTTTACAAATTTGGCTGAAAAATTACACAAAACAGACGTAATGCGAATCCGTGCTCAGTTTTGGCAATGAACCATCAATTATATCTCTGGTTTCATATTATGGCGAAGGTTTTATTTTATTTAAAAGTTATTTTATTTGGTTTACAAGGGAAAAAAAACATGTCAAATTATATGCAAGATCTATATATATGTATATTGATAAATGTATGTTAATACATGTTAATTATGTTTGTAAATAATTATAATATCATCAATATGTTCACGAGAAAAAAGTTAGGAGCGATATATGTTTTTCATCGAATTTTTAGGGTTGCATTCGACTAAAATGCAAATTAACATATTACAACAGAAAATAAGAATATTTAAGAGAAGGTAATTTAGAAGTCTAGGCATCTACAGAACTTATGACCTGTCATTGACTGGTTTCAGTTTCAGTGCTGCAGAGCAGCGTTTATTTTATAATTAAAAAATACAAAAAAGAATTTGTTACCCACTAAGTCTAAAGACTTTTCGGTGGGAAACATTTTTTAATATTTTTTTTTTATGACAGGTTTTAATTACATTTATTTTATTTGTATTTTACAGATTTATTTATAAACAGGCACTATAAAGTATCAAGAAGATATTTCTTCAGTTCTTTTTTTTTCATTTAAAGATTTTTCATGTTGATAATGGTTTGTTGGAGATCATTGAACAATCTTGGAACAACGCAATTTAATGTTCGCTCTCCGAAGTAATTTGTAATTCGGGGAACAGACAGGGAGCCCTTAGTTTTTAATCGAATGTGGGAAACTCTTTTTTTATATTCCGGATCAACAAAGTGATCTACAATCAATTTGTAGTAACAAAGTTGTTTTACCGGCAGGACATTGCAGAATTTAAAATATACACTTTCGCCCATATGTTTCGCCTCACGGATTATGCTATCCGGTACGATCCCCCTCAACAGTCTCACCTGAATATCATGAATTTTAGCCAGATGAGACTGGAAGGTGAGACCCCTGACACCACTTCTAAGTCACCACTTTCCACACTGTGTAACATTCAAGATTATGCCCGTATTTGAACATCTTTATCCCTTCAATTCTTTCATGTGTTGATGATTGTTTGTTTGTTGAAAGTTAAAGAGCTGAAATGGCTAAAAGTTTTATTTTTTCAATTTCTATTATTCTTCATGGACCAGGTGGATTTATCAACAATATTTTGAATTTGTCTAATTTTTTGTAGACAAGGACTGGATTCAACTCCCTAGGGAGCTGTCAATATAAAAAATGCAAATATTTAAAAATTCGGAGGATGTTGTTTTTGGATATTAAAAAAGTTTGTATTTTAACGTTTACAAACATTTTTTTTTCATGGGCAAAGAATTGATTAATTTTCTTACAATTTCTTAATTTCTACGTATTCACTTATTGTTAATGGATTTTTAGTAATGTTTTTATAATTTAAATTGACATTTGATTCATTTATAAAAAACGGATTCATATACAAAATGACCACTATTAGTAATTAGCGCAGAGTTCAACATTTGTATAAAGAATTATTTTTTTGAATTTTTGTTTTTTTTTTTTGGAACTCAACCATAAACAAGTACCTCGGTACTGAATTAAATTCAATATTTGAATATAAATAATTTTTAGTTTTGAAATTTAATCATAAACAAGTACCTAAATAACTACTTATCAATGAAAAATCTATTTCCAAGGTTATTATGCCAATGTTCGGGCAGGACAACGTCTGTCGGGTCCGCTAGTTCTATACAAAGTGTTGAATAAATAAATATATATCTCCTTTTATCCGGACAATTTTTGCACGCTTTCACGACATAGTCATTTTTCTTTTCTTCTGGTTTCGAGTTAAATGTCAAGTTTACGTCAAAACACGGCTGGCGGTTGAAGAATAACTAAATTCGCATTTGGCATGGGTTGAGTGAGTGAGCGTTGAGTGTCATAAGTTAAAAAGGTTCAGGGTAACTCACGCTCTGACTTTTCTTCATTAACACGTATTTTTGTATTTTTTCGCTGGATTATGGAACCAGAGCAGTGATTTTTGCACAATTTTGAATTAAGCACGACGAAGTCTCTTATCCAATTACACGAAGAGATAAAATGAAAAACTCACCCTAATTACGAATATATAAATAGCTCAAAAGAGTCCAAAATAATTAACGTGTTTTCTTATTTACGAAAAAAACGGTTGTTTAACCAGCTAGAAGCAGGCAAGCCAACGTTCCGGCAGGACAAAATAATGAAGAGTCTGAAGGTGTAAGGATTCGTAATTTTATTTTTGTAATTTAGTAATGAAATAAATGCAAGCAAATTATGTTGAAATAATGTTTTTTGAAATAAAAATGTTACCGTTTTAAACGATGCCATTTTCTCTTTTTTGCACCAACACGCCCCAGTTTCTTCGCTCAAACAAATTAAACAGCCTGTGAATGTTTTAATAGTTTTAGGTTGGGATTTTTCCGCATTCGAATTTCAAAGTGTTTTGTTTTAGAGTGCGCTATCTGCCGTCAGTTTGGGTGGGATGTTCTGTCAGTGGCAGACGTTGTCTGCCCTGTTCCCGCGCAAATTAAATTGTTTGTTGCAACAAAACAAACAATTTGTTCCGGCACCGCCATGATTGCAAGGAAGTTCTGCTGACGTTGCATACATAATGCAACTTTTTTGTTTGAGTCTGCTGATCATCATTATCATCGTCATTCCATGTCCGCTCCGTAGTTGGAGCATATGGTATCCACAAAGATCCCACATGCATCTCTATCGATTACCAACTTTTTTGCGCCCTTCCAAGCCAGGTTCTTGTCCCGAAGATCTGACATAAACTGCCGACGAACAGCCAGCAGTGGACGTCCAGGACGTCAAGAACCTGATTTATTTATTGAAATTTATTTAGTTTATTAAGAAAAACAACAGCAATACAAAAAAATATACCCAACATCATAAAAAAAAAACACAAGATAAAGCCAATTAAGTTTTCCACATAAATACATTTATAAAAATCCAGATCAGTTGGATATTTCAATTCAATTCAATTAATTTATTTTAAATATAACATAAACAGTACAAAAATATGTTCAATACGTACATATTATAAAAAAGAAAAAAAATACACGAAAGAGACTGTGTCAAAGTAGTAGGAGAATCCTGCTCCGGAAAACCCCTTCGGATACATGGAAAAGATCAATATCCAGAACGATGTTTTTCAGCATAGCGGTAGCCCTTCCAACAGGCATAACCATAGGCAGGTTAGTCTTGAATATCGGAATATGAAACAATCTATGCTGACGCTGTCTTAGGTAATTATCATATATGAATAAAGTTGGGCACGTGTGCGAGTTTTAGTGTGTGAATGGAGTGTGGTTTGGTACGTTTGGGAATATGAGGGTGAGTGTATAAGTGTGTGAGGGTGGGTTTATGGACAAGGTGAGTGTGTGTTTAGTACGAATAGATAGAAACATCTTAAATTGAAAAATGATTTTTTGCAAAGAAACAGAATTCGGTAAAAATAATTGTTTTATAATTTTTATTTTAAAAGTGGGTTAACTAGAGTTAAATATATCTATGCTATTCAAAAATACATTTTAATTACGTGCCAAGCGAATCAATGGAGAGTTCTGTGCATAGTTCATGCGAACTATAGGTACATGGAAAAGAGATAGATTCGTGTGATGAGTGCAGTAGCCAGGTACATTCAATGCCAATTTAAAAACCAGAATAGGACTATCAAGACGTCCATTAAGAATGTCATGTAAAATCCCCATAACTTATACCATACGACGATCCTCAAGACTAAGAATATGAAATTATCCAGCATCCGCAGTATATGGCCTAGCCAACCGTATCGCCTCCGCTTCACGACAGTAGTCATCGGAGTTTGCTGCGTCCGTTCTCTTATTACTTCATTCCCCGTTGAAAATAAATTCTCTCAAATAATTACGAAGATACACTACCAGACGCTCTTTTTTTCATGTTTTAAGGCGAATATCGGTATGTAGAGAAGAAATAAGTACATTTTGAAGCTGAATTAAATTCTGACAATACTCTCAATTTTGAATCTAAACGGCTGTGTCCAGAGTGGCTAGATGCTGCTCTATTAACATACGAGTATAAGAGCATCTAGCCATAAAAACATTACCACAATTAAAAATGATTTTAGTTACCATATTTTTTCCTTTCTTTATATCTTTGAGGGTGTACCTATCGAGATGACAATAAATATGACTTTTTGATTCCTCGGTAGATAAAAACAGACGGAAGTTAAGCATTACGTGATGGTTTTTGTCGAAAGTCGTGTAAAAATGATGTTCAAGCAAGCATTGTATTGCTTAATTTGGCATTAAATGGAGTTAATTACTTTTCCTCACAGAAGCCTATTTAAAATATGAAAGAGATTTTTGGAATTTGAAATTTTCAGCGTTCTTTATTTGTTGAATTTGATCATATAACTTTGAGATGACAAGTCCGTAAAGTACTGAAGTAGATAGAGATAGTACAGAAGTTAAGAATATCGTCTTTGTATGCACCAATGATCATAGTCTTTGTAATTGCCCCCCAGGTCTTTAAAGTACCTGGCTTTTAAGTAGTATAGTACTAAATCTTCTCCTTAAAGCCTAGATTCTTAAAGTATCGGGCTATTCGGTAAGGGGGGAGCGCTCTAACATCCTCAAGTTTGTAGGGCTCTCGTGATAACCCTAACTTGGTTTTGGCAAAACCTCATAAGCTGAAACGAAATGTTAAATGAAATTAAATATAATACCAAAGAATTAAGAATAGTCCAGAAACCGCATACGCACATCAAACAGAAGGCGACTCAACTACTCATAAATAAGTAGGTTTACGTTTGGACCCATTAGTTTTTTTTGTAGACGTCACTCAGTACGCAACTCCCGATTTTTTTATTTTTTTTTTTACATTTTTTTTTTTTGCACCACAACAGGCCAGGAGGCCTAATTACAGTGGTGAATTACATCACAGAGCACCCAGGCTTGAGAAAAATCACAATTTAGTGTTTGTGTTCTCACCGGGAATCGAACCCGGAACCTTCCGTGCGTGAGTCAAGCGTCTTGACCACTACACCACGGAGGCCGCCGATTGAATTCAACTATAGCGTGTTGTGTCTTTTAAAAGTGTAGAGATCTCAGATCTTAAAGTAACAGGATGGTATCACATTTCATGTGTAATTAGCAAACGAATGTTTAAGTAGCAAATGCATTACTTACAAAAGGAATTATTTTTCCATCTGTCAGATTGTCGAAGAAAAAAAATAGAAATTTCGTTAGTGTTGCCAGGGTAGTATTTTTTTTTACGCTACTTTGCTCATCTAATGAAAAAACTAATGAAAATAAGACCTCGGATTAAACAACGCCTTGGGGGATATTTGAATGACACTATCTTTAAAACATCTAATATTGTTTAACATGATATAAAAATATCCGTTTTATGTAAAATAAAATTTATTTTATAATTTAAGTTTAAAGATAATTAATTCAATTACTCTTATAAAATGACCATTTAGTTATCTACTCTGTTGTGTCCGTGTGCACAATAAAATTTTAGAGAAATTAAAAGATTGTTTTTTTTTACCCTACATTTGTGTTATGATTATTTTTTGTCCATCAAGCAACATTGCGCGGCGACATCACGAATGCGCGCTGCGAAAATAAGGCATAGTGGGGGGCATTATTGGATAATACATATATTAAAAAAAAAAAATGTATAACTAACACACGTTCTAAACACGAGTTTTCAGTCTATAAGAAAGAGAGAAACGTTATAATTGCACGCACAAAAAAAATATAATTTTACACTTAATTTTTCAACAATTTTTTTCAATAAATAAAAAAAAGGCCGAAAGCAAACCTTTGCGAGTATTTCTTTAGTTACTTTTTCATGCTTAAATATTTTCTTGTATAATTTCTAATGTTCTTTTTTAATAAAAACTTAAATAAAGCCTTTAAATTTCTTTTTAAAAAGTTTTAAGTAAAATATACTCTGTTATTATACATACATAAAAAAGGTTAAGTGGGTTGAAACAACCTTAAGCGTTCATCTTTTAGAAAGTTCTTCCGTTTAACTAGCTAAGCGGATAAATTAAGGGAGAAATATTCACACACTATGTACCTCTTTATACTATGTATGTGATGATTAATCTATTTTCCATAAATGCTCAGCATCCATTCTTATCCCTTATAAAAGGTTTCTCTTAGACAACCCTTGTCTCAAGCTTAAGTCACCCCCATCTTCTCCTAACTACCCTTAATCACGACCAACCCTTAAGATTTCACGCCTTTCTAAGTTTAAAATCTGAATTTTAAGATAAAATGATTACCTTAATAATTATTCTGATACGTATTTCAACAGAGATGGAGAAAGTTTTTGCTGCCCAGAAATGGCTTGTGATCATTGACGGAAATTTATTGATATTTTAACTTCACGCTTTCTTCTTCTTCTTCTTGCGGTGCCTTGTCAGGTCCCCCCAACGATTGCGATCACAACAGCGAAAACATATTGACCTTGCGTTACTCATATATTTTGCAGCTAGGACACTTGATTATTAGATGCACAATGACACTTGATGTCAATGTTTTTCCATCTATTCACTATGCTTTTGAATTCAGTAAACTGACAAATGCAGGATACGAACTTACACAAATCCTGACAGGACATGGCGGATTTATGAGCTATTTACACAGATTCAAAATATCTGAGATCAACACTTGCCCATGCGATGATGGAACTCTCCAAGATGTCTCCCAACTATTGACGCATTGCCCCTTTTTTAGTCTGCAGAGAATGCAACTGGAGGCGCGATGCAGAAGTCCAAATGAGGATTTACACGATGTTCATGTAGTGATTAGTCATAAGGACTTGTCAAGAGAGGTAACATTATATTTGATAGATATAGTAAAGGCGATAAAAGGTATCAATGATAGCAGGACACCAAATGCCGAACACTCTTCAAGTGGATCGGAAGATCTGTTGACGAATTACAACAGTCCGCCTTCTCCTGACGAGTTTTCTTCGGTTTCCTCGTCACAAGAATACTTATAAGCTCCTAAAACAGGTCACAGCTGAAACCTCCCACCGATCCTTACATAATATATTAACTAAATAACTTAACAAAGTTTTTCATTGAAGTAAATTTAATAGAATAAATACTTTTTTTCTGAAGTAAACAAATAAATAACTATCCCTTTGAAGTAAATATAAACCTTGTACATTACAAGCAAGGTAAAAGAATAATGCAACTCACATATTTAAAAAAATAGATGCGCAATGTGCAGTCATGTCATGCTTAAAATATTAATAATATTATATTTATTTCTTTGAATTATTTAGTTCAGCCACTCGAGCCTCCCGTTATGTAAATTGTACATAAATAAACATTTTTGACCTTATTTTATTGTTCGTAGGCCCAGCTCAGGTGCCACGAATGAAGCGTAAGATTACTCACCTTGATGATGATTTTAACATATAAAATATAAAAGTGGGCGCATTCATGAAGATTTTTGACTTCGGGACAGCAGAAAGCCAGTTAGGGAGTATCATTCCTGAAGGGTAACTTGTTGATAAAACCCCTTTAATCTTTCCTCTTCCCGTGTTTCTTTTGTGTGGTACCTTTCGACCGGATGTGCGCCATGTTATCGTTTGACCGGAAGCCGCGATTCAACTAAGCAGCGTAACATTCCCGCGCAAAGAAACTTTCCCGAATCCGCGTCACGTGCATGAATAATAAGCGTTTTAATTCCCACGTCCGGTCAGTGAGGCCATGCTGACATTTCATAATCTCGTTTTAATGAAACTTTATGGTCTACTCTGGCGACGTCACATCATCAGACCCCTTCGACGATTTACTAATACAGTTTTTAAATTTAAGGGATGGATGGTCTCGAATTCGCGACTAAAGAAGAAATAACGTCTCATACAGTTTTAATGAATTGGTATTACATTGTTTTTTTGTCACTTTCTCGCAAACGCCTTCCCTGTATAGTGCGAAAACGATAACTGCACGTTGCGTCGAACTGATTATGCCTACAAAAATCGACAAAATCCACGTTTCGTTGTCCCGTTTACAGCATCACAAAACTAAATAGATTTTAACTAAAATTACAAGAGCGAAAGAGAAAATTTTAGATAAAAAAATATGGAAGTTCACGTATTTAAATTTGCGTTTGTTATTTAAGGACTCCCTAAGAGGTGAAATCTAGCCTTTTGTGTACAAAAAATTCAGTTGATAAATATCAAATGTC
Organism: Micrasema longulum; assembly: GCF_059751315.1. Classification (NCBI taxonomy): domain Eukaryota; kingdom Metazoa; phylum Arthropoda; class Insecta; order Trichoptera; family Brachycentridae; genus Micrasema; species Micrasema longulum. Next base: position 75,459 of record NW_028279562.1, on the reverse strand, counting down.
CACCAAATTCTTATTTTTAAAAATTTGTTCTTTGAAGTGTAGTAAAAATTATGATAATTTCACTACAATTTAAATTAAAATGTGTCGTCATTATTACAATGAAAACACACATGTTTTAATTTAGAAACTTGTAGGTCCACAGGGATATTGTAGTGGATTGTAGTGGACATACTGGCGTTTAGACTCGTTTAAACTCAGAATAGTGTAATAAATCGATTTAAAAAGTAATAATAAAAATATGAAGTCTTAAAATAGTACAAACATAATAATTGAATGTACTAGTTTTGACTTCTATCAAATTCTTATTAAAATACATACTAATATCATGTTAATAAAATTTGTATAAAACCACTCACTGATACAAATTTATACAAATTTTATTAACATAATATTAAAATATTCGACCACTAAGTTAATGCTTTGAATATTAATAATAAAATATATACTTATTAATAACATTTCTTTACAATATACATACATTAAAAAAAAACCTCTTTGAAGCCAACCCGAATGCGATTACTTTTTAAGAGCTAACTTATTTGCAACACACATTTTTTTTAAACTTACATTTAAATGAAATTAAAAAATTTCGTTCTTTTATTTCTAATTGTATTTCCTTATAATATAACTGTACAGCTCGGTGCATCGAGTTCTGTGTCTTTCTTATTACGAAATGGCAGCCTTATTTCATTTTTATTTCTAGGTTCATATTCGTGTTCACATTGATTAGAAAAACCTTTTTAGTCGAATAATTTGAGGAATAATTATGAATATTTTTTTTTGTGTCGGTATTTTATCCTTTTCTTTATTATTTATCATATTTGAATACCGTGCATACAAAGACAGCAGATAAAACTGAGCGCTTTAATGGGTTTTTAGATGGTTTTAGCTCCCACAAAAAACGGTTATTTAAAAAATCAAAAAAAAATAATAGGCAGAGCAGTGGTTAATATGACAATGGTGGGGGACCTGGCTTGGACACATACTACGCATGCTTCTGGAGAACCTTAACCCAAGTTGCCCGTTCTTTAAACCTGCGGGCTCACGCCGTCCTGGAAGGCCGTCGATGACGATCATTTGGTGGAAATAAGGGGCGCTAGATTGACGTGGGGGGAGGCAACTGGTGATTTCCACATGCTTCACTTAGGAACAGATGTGAAAAAAGACTGAATTTACATAGTGTGTAAAAAATCATTACTCAAGAGCCATAATCCAGGAAAAAAATACGAGAATACGTTTGTATGATGAAAAATTAGACCGCGTTTCTTTTAAACTATGAAATATTTCATTTATTTAAGTTTTCGTACAAAAGTTAAGTTGTACATTTGGTGGGCTTATAATTTAGGTTTAAAAGTGTTTTCAATGGAAAAAAAACTGAAAATGCACAAAAAAATTAATTAAAATATTTTAAGCGTACTATTACTCAATGGGAAAAAATAATAAAAGGAAAGTCGAAAGAAAATAGATTAAAGAAGAGAAAGGAGATATTGTTTTAGATGTGATTGAAATAAAGATACTGTCGAGACATCTTTGATATTGGAAAGAAGATGATTCCACAATCGAGCCGCATGGTCACTATATCCTATAAAAAGGGAAGGTTAGAGGGAGGAAAAAGGAAAAACTAAAATATTCAGGAAGGTTCATGTTTAAAAATAAATTTCTATACCCGCCCTTCATTATCGCGATCATTTCTTTTGTGCACCCGGTGATTTTTTTTCTTTTCTAAATTTATTAATAGGTACGAATTATTCCTCTCTATAAATTATTTTTAAATTTGCATACATATTTTAAAATATAAACTGTCTACCTCAAGAGTAGTTTTAATAATTATTTTTTTTATCTTTTATGAAAACTGTTGTTTTTTGTACAGGTTCAAAATATTTCAGTGACCAATTATTACCTGTTTTAATAAATATTTGTCAATATCCATAACTGTATTTAAAAATTTTATACTGTTTATCTTTTCACTTTCCAAATTTGTAAATATCTGTATAGTATTAATTTGTTTTAAATCATATCTTGTACTTATAATTCACTAGAATGTATGTATTTATATTTTTGTATTTGCAACTAATATTTGAAAGTCACAAAACGCCATTTATTGAAAAAATAAAATAAATGATCTTTGGCTGTAGGTGCCGATCCTAGCCCTTATGTAAAAACACACCTTTTAATAAATATTTCATGTCAATCATGTCGGGAATCAAACCCTAGACCTCTTGCGTGGTAGGTAAACGCGCTGACCATTCACCACGATTGTCTCTGTGAACATTAAAAACTGAATATGTGAATGAATATATTTCTAGAATAAAGCTTAATTAAAGTGGCAAAATTGACGATGAAGAATACAGTTTTGTGTGAGAAATGGACCAGAACCTTGGACGAGTGTTTTCGGCTCGATAAATTTCAGGTAAAACTCTTGAATAAGAAAATTCAGTGGAGGTAAGTCCGCTTCGTTGTGTGGTCGTTGACAGAATTGCCTACTATTCTTGAGGTCCTAGGTTCAAATTCTCGTCCACGCACGTGATATAATGATTTCAGAGGTTGTTTAAACTAAAATATTTAATTGTTTCTGAACTGACTGAATATTTGATTATGTTGTGTTGACACATAATCAATAAACAACCTCTAAATGTAACAAATTGTGATTATTATACATGACATAAACAGACTACAAAGACAGCAAAATAAAAAAATAAAGTTAGTATATGACCTTCCCTATCAAACAGCAACTAAAGAACTTTTTGAACAAACTAAACAATTAAATGCAGATGAACTCTTTAAACTAGAATATCTAAAATATTCATAAATTAGCCACTGATGTAATTGTAGACGAAGAATTAAAACTTGAAAAAAACTGTAGTAAACATGAACACAATACGGGAATATCAGAAAAATATCATACACAATCTTTTAAAACGAGAACAAGACAATCGAGACTTATAAACCATAGACTGAAATTATATAATAAACTACCAGACAAAACTAAACAAAAGACTCAGACAACCTTTACAAAAGATGTTAAAAATATTATTATTAACAGTAGAATGTGCATTTTAAAAGTGAAAATATTTTGTTAAATGTATGTAACCCGTAAGGGTTTATCAATGAAATTTAAATTTAAAAAAATATTTAAAAAATACTGATGTCGAGTTTTGTTCATTGTTTAAGAACCATGATAAATAAAAAAGTATTTAAAAATTAAGACTAACGATAATAGTAACAAAGAATAATTCACAATATTTGTATTTTTTAATTAAATGAATACATCAAAATAAATGAGTATAATTATTACTGGAAGAAAATAATACAAAGACATTATTACGTAAAGGGAAACAAAAACATATTTACAAAGAAACCAAGGCCCCTACTACATCTAACGAAACAAGACGACGCACAGTGGGCCCAAATTCACAAAACAGGATAAACATGATTTCTTTGATAATAGGCTAGGAATAAGTTAAAAATATTATTTTTATCATTTTTAAGGTTCGGCCATAAAAAAATATTTAAAAAATGTAAGCATAAATAAAACATTAATACATTTTCAAATTTTATTTTATTTATTTTGGTACGAGTATATGTTTATTTTTTATTTGTTGAATCAGATTCTACAATATTATTTTCCTCATGAGTCTCCATTTCAACAAATTTATTTTTATTGTATCTTCATTTAATGCTTCTTCTTCACAGTTCTCTGTTACCCTTTAAAAATTTTGAAGTGTAAGCAACTTCAGCACCTCCTATGATATTTTTTTTTATATCTCGGAAAAAAGATACATCCGATAATATATAAGTAGCATATTCAATATATTAGCCTGGTTGGTAATGATTCTAGAGGTTTCCCTCGCAAAACATTTGTGAAACGTTTGCACGTTTTTATTTATTTGCTTTTTCCGGAAGTTCTCCGATTGATAATCAAATCGACTCTTTAACATCAGGACCATGAAATAATAAGTTAGTAGCTACACTCGCCAACAGTCAGTATTAGATGCTGCTGCGAGACTTATTTTCGGAATCTCTAAGTTCAGTCATATCACTCCACTACTTCGGGAATTACACTGGCTACGTTTTCTACAGAGGGTGGAATACGAATTCTGTTGGCTTATGTGTAAATCGCAGCACAACTCTGCTCCGAAATATCTAAGGGAACCAATCATTCTAGATGAACCAGCTGACAGGTGTCTTACGCTTAGATCAGCTACGTCTACGGAAAGATAAAAAGTTTTTATACCTCTACGCAAACAGCGCACTTCATTCAGTGAATGCGCATTGCGGTCGCAGGCCCTATGGTATGGGATGCTCTCCCAGCAGAGTTGCAAGACTGTGAGAGTGAAGTGACGTTTCGGAAAAAGCTAAAAAACCCACTTGTTCTATAAATCATTTGAATAAATCCGTAGCATGTGATAACAAAATATTTTTTAATTTAATTACAAATTTAAAAGCTTCTATTAAATTTATTTATCTATAAAATCACTATGTTAAGCGCCCTTGAGGTGTTATATTACAAAAATTGCGCTGTATAAGTTATTTTTAATAACAACAATAATTCCATACTAAGGATTTAATTTGATAATCCTTTTTGCTGTTTCTTAGGCATATACGCCAAATGCGAATACCTCAATTTGATTTCCAATTTAATATTTTTGTGTCTCATCTATGAAGTGAAACACAACTTTGCATTGACGTTATACACTATATGCCAAGTTTTTTTTGTTGTTCGAGATTTGAAAAATCGAATGTAGTGCGCCTTTCTTTATTCTAATTTGTACCTGTTGTTTGAGGCAAAAAATACTAAAATCCATTCCACATCTTTTCTTTAAACATACCAGAAATTCAGTGACTTACGATCTATTTTTTGTTCATAAATCTTACAAAAAGTGACAAATTACGATTTATAAAAGAAAAATAACAACCTTTTGGAAAACGAGTGCGTTTCTCCAATATTTTTCGAAAATATGGCACTGCTCTTAAAAATATATATAACAAAGCTTTTTACGAGACAAAAATGTTTTTAAATTTATAAACCTGTAAGATAAAAATTGATCTACTTTAAACAATTAAGAAACTCGGAACTGATGAAAAACGTGTGAGGAAACTAGAACGACTTTAAGTAAATATTTTTTTTCTCTAAAAGCTGGATGAACTTCGTTATTTTTATTTTTGTTTATTTTATTTATTAGTTTATACATACATTGTTATAAAAATGTCACAAAAACACTCTGGCAAATTCTGCTTGTACTAGGAGTAGGCTCAGTATGTGAAGGGTCGGCAAGACAGAAATATTAGTATGCCTAATGTTGCAATCGGTTCCTATATGGGCAAATGCCTGTTCTAAGAAACCGATTTGTTGCGGCAAGTATGCTTTTTTGAATATGTTTCTTATAAATAAAAATAAAATTGAAGAAATAGAAAAACAGTTATAGCCCAAAAGATACGAAAAAAAAAAGTACAGTTTATATTAAATGTAAAAATAAAATTAAATATATAAATACATACATATATACACACATAAACATACATATATACAAATATATATACATATACATATATATACACACATACATACAATAAAAAAAATACAATAAATTTATAAATGATTCAATGGGATAGCATAATATTTAGATAACTTTATGATTTTTATAGGTTTTTACCAGATACATAAAAAAGCATTTAAAAAAAAAAGGTGTCTAGGGCAGGGGGCAACAGTGTACGATAAATCAACGCGAAATATTTTTTTCGAAAAAAGACCGTATCTTACTCATATTTAACTTAAATATTTCTTTGTAAACATGTATATTTTATTTATTTAAAATATATCGCTTACTTCAAAATTTAATAAAAAACACTTTAAATTAAATAAGTAAAATGAAACACAGGGATTCGTCGTCATACGCTAATATATTATGATGCATGATTCTGCTCACGATTGGAATACGACAGAAGCAACGGGTCAACGCGTGATTTTAGTGTTCCCACTCCACTCCATGACCACCATTTTTGCTTTTGAAAACTTATTTTTTTACAAAATTTATCTGTGCATAAGTTAAAAATAATTAACAATGATTTATAAACATTATATATTTTTTATTTTTTATCGTGAATTCTGAATTTGGTTCCACAGTGTGACGTTACGTACATACATACAAATTACAACAAACAGAATTAAAACATGGTTGTTTACAATACGAAAAAACCTTTAAAAAAAGAAGGACTCCCTGAGTGATCAGAGGCAGACGATCCGAATACCACCCCCGTAAGGGGAAGACAAAACAAGGGAGCGTGTGCGCATAAACAAATATATTTGTTTAAATAAAGCCAATCTAGAGTCGTAAAAATTAGACAGTTAGATTTGCGTTGAAGAACTTGATGAATTTTGTAATTTTCGTTTGGTAAATTCGTTACAAATCCCTTGAAATTAACAATTTTAATTCGCATGACGAGATTACTTAATTAAAGATGTCTGATATAATTCTAGACGGTTCTTCCTGGAACGCTGTTCCTTGGAATTGTAAATACATAAATACATTAATAGATCCGTACTAACACAATTACACATTATTTCGTATATTTATACAATCCCTATGTACACGTGTACCTTCAAACAAAAGGCTAAAAGCGATGGCTCCGTTTTTTAATTGTTGACAATATTTGAGATACAAATTATCCCATAATTGGATTCATTTCTTTTTAAATTAGTCTAGAACGTTTACAACATCTATGGAATTAAGGTTTTTTAACCTCCTGGAAACGGTGCTATTGTAGAGGATTTATTGTTATACTCTATTTGATAGTAGCTACTTGTTAGTTCATGTAAAACATATTATGATTGAATAGATTTAACCTCAAGGAATAAATAAATAAATAAAACAATTTAAGTTACTTACATTTTTTGGTTTATTACACACGAAAATACAAATATTACGCAAATAATATTTTAGAGTGAATTTGAGTACTGGTGAAGACAGAGAAGGGCAAGTGACGTGTTGCGTGCCCTTATATAGGTCCATTGGCCACTGTGGCCATAGACAAAAACTCTCTGGTCCCTACACTATAATGTCATGTTACATAAAACCTTTTTGCTCTTCACACACATTTAGTAGAGTTTTTTTACTTTTCTTTTTAAATTATGTTATTTATGGTTTAAAAATGATCATTTATATTCTTTTTGTCTTTTGTAAGAACTACGCATTAAAAAAAATCGACAAGTTTATGTTTAGATAGGGAGTTTGTTTAACATTAATTTTCGTTTTTACATATTTATATATAATATTTTATTAACATTTCATTTTGACTATCTTAAAACACGTTCCTTAAAACTGGATATTATAATCTAAAGGATACATAATTTTCTACTGTATAGAGTTCAGAGTAGGGGGGGTCACGTCTTTTAAAAAAAATAGACATGACTGTTTTACTGTTAAATATTGGTTTTAAGAAGATAATTAATGTTTTTTCTCTTTTTACCATAGCATTTATTTGCGATTTCTGTTTCATATTACTATCTAGGATACTTCTAAAGTACTTTATACCATTAGACTTTATTATTGCCGTACATTTTTTTTTCCATATATATATTATTTAGATAGAAATATAATTACAAAAATACACTTTAGAAAAATACATCTTAAAATTAAGCTATAACATGCATTGAAAAATACCCACAAAGACTTCAGCGTCTGAGCGTGGGCCATTCCTTGTTGATCATTAAAAAGTTTATAGCATATAAATATGGTATGACATGACCATGAAAAAAAAAATGAAAAAAAAAAAAAAAACAAATTAACATATGCTGATATTACGAAAACATGATTTATTTGCAGTATGCATTTATTTTCAATCTTAAAAAACTTTTTTTTTTAAGAATGTGTCTATCTGTTCCTTCCAAGCTAATCCAAGACCTCAAACCTACTTTAAACTTTACCAGTGATTTAATGTTTTGTAGTTCTTTAGTTAGAATATTGAAGGATCTTGGACCAAGATGTAAGGAGTGCCTCTGTGCGACTTTAGTTCTGCATCCTGGAACTGACAGTACACCATCGGATCTACTACTTATACGATTTAAATTATTACTAAACAATTTCCTATTCAAGTAAACATATTTCAGGCACTGAAATAATTATAATTTTCTAAAACTAAGCAGTCTACTCTCTATGCATAATTTGTAAATTATTTTAATTATATTTTTCTGTGAAATTTCTGTTGAGCAACTATGCGCGTTCAAGACTTTTTCTCACCTATGTTTGAAAGCACACAATAGAATGATTTATTTAGCTTTCTTTACTGGGTAAAATGATATTAAGATTAGTAGATATATCATAATGATTTATTGAAAAGGTTAGAAATACAGTTTTTTTACTACTTAGTGATAGCAGGTTTATTTGATTTCTTTTATTCTAGTGCTCTATAAAAAGCATTTAATTTAATCATAAATACGCAAATATTTGTTTTCTGTAAAATAATGTGAATTGAAATTGAAAACTCTGGCCTCGCCAAGTAACATTTTGATATAATTACATTGCGGTTTGAGTCTTGGCTTGACTGACTTCCACATACAATATTGTAGTTACAGATGTGTGAACTTACAGTTAAACTAAGGAAATGTGGTTAGAAGATGGAAAACATTAAACTTTACAGCTAATTATGATTGGGAGCACAAGGAAGATTTAAGAAAAGCTTTGGCAAGCACAGCCACCACGCATAACAACGTAAGTTGTCGCAAATTATGCCAAAAACATTGAGGTTTGTAACTAAAGTAAGTATGAGCGTTCGAAATATGGTCCCTCAACCTGCGGCTAATTGGCGTATGCTTGATATAATGGACTTTAGTCTGTTACGATTATTCGCCGGCTACTTTTGAACTTTTGTCTCCTCGCAATTACTAAAGTGTGTATAAATAAACGCGAAGATAATGCACAAATCGATCTGTAAAATATATAAAAAGCGATGGTTCAACCTTTCCCCGGGAAGCAATGTTTTTTTTATAATCAATACTTATTTAAAATAGCTATTTTAATACTAAATATTTTTTTATTTTTTTATTTATAAATTGCATAAAAAGTACATGTTTTTGTAAAATTCTAAACATATCTACTTTTACACATCTATTAAATGTTATCACTGTAACTCTCCAAAAAAAGAGACTAACTCTTGTGTGCTTAGAAAGTGACTTACACTGTTTTAGTTGTTTTTTTATAAGAGTTTACATAATTTCAAATACGAGTACACGAGAAAGAAAAATAAAAACATAGGATATATAAAGAAAAAACATAAAACAATAATACATTCATACTAATTAAAATTTAATGTTGTTTTTACGCGAGTTCAAAAACTTTCTTTAGATCAACTTTAAATTTGTTTATTGATATATTATTTTTTATAGTTTTTAGTTCATTAGAAAGATTATTATAATTTTTTACACCTTTGAAGACGAAGCTATTTTGACCATGACTTGTATGGAATTTAGGAATTTTAACATTATGTCGGTATCTGAGTGACTTATTCATTTTAAATTCTTTAATTTTTTTCTTTTTTATGTATTTGTTTCATAGAATTTATTTTATAAAGAGTGTCTACTGTATGAACCTTAAAAAATATATAGAGACTTTCCGTATTGAATGTTGAGTGTTTCTTTAAAATTTGAATTATTATGTTACCAGTCGTGAGCTATCTCCTGTCTCTGTCCTGCTCAGTAAGTCGGGCGTATAGTGGAATGATAAACAAAGGTGACACGTATGCAAAAGGGAGCGACATACTGAATAGAATTTACAGTAGACCGATGAAAACAGTCAGTGTTTTTTATTCTACTACGTGTTTTGCTTGCCAAAGTCGATGTGATATGACGTACTACACTCGCTCCCTCCGCTGGTCATTCCCTTTTCTTTTTCTTTATTTTACATATGCCACAAAATATGTTGGTACGGTAGTATTATTTTTTTCCGTTCGGCGCGATGTCGGAAAATTTTTCTATTAGATATTTGTTATGTTTAAGGCATCAACTTTGTGGTCAAACATTTTGATTAATGTAAGTATATATTCGATTTTAATTATTTATTTTAATTATCTTAGTGTACACGGCATAAATGTCTTTTACGAACATGAGCATAAGTTGAGCCGTCAATTTGTTTCGATGCATTTTAGCCAGAAGAATCATATGTAAGTAGTTACTGGCTGATTTGGTTGTGTGAGGTTGCTACGCATAACGAGACATTTTTGGTTTGGCTACTCTGTTTGACCCGCACGCTCGTCTCTTCATTTTCTCAATTAAATGTTACGCACGCCTTTTCTTTTTAAATTGACAAAAAGTATTTCGTTACTTTTGCCGTAAAAGTTATTACAATTTCACCTTAACTCACACAACGCAGCAAAAATTTCATCATCCATCGCCGCTCATCATCATCCGTCGCCTCCAGACAAAATTTGTGTGCCGACAGTGTTCCGGATCACAGATTTCCCTGATTTCATGAGCTGATTGCCGAAAAGAAGGAAGTTTTAACACCAGGTTCGTCAGTGTTTTAACATGTTGATTTTCTATTGTCCGAGTACATATTTAATTTTGCCTATGTTTGAACTTGTTGTAAAATATTGAAAAAAAAAACATTAATGAATGTTTTATTGATGTCAAATTTTTACTTTTTGCTGACGACTTAAAGATCTACAAAGAAATAGCAGATAAAAATGACTTCTACGCACTTATCAATAACTGGCGTATCTATAATAATTTGTTTTAAAATGTTGATAAATGTTAACTATCATCTTTATGTAGAAATAAAATTTTATTTCCGTATTCAATAAACAACATTTAATTGAAAAAAGTTACAGATATTCTAGATCTTGGTGTCATATTTGACGAAAAAATTTAATTCAAAAGCCCCATCAACCACATTACTTCTAAAAGTATGAAAACTTTGGGTTGCAGTCTTAGAACCATAAAGGATTTTGAATCAGTTAAAATAATAAAACTCTTGTATATATCCCTGGTTAGAGCCAATTAGAGTATAATCCTACTATACCTCTTTTACAAAATTCACATAAAAATAATGTCCAACAAAAAATTCATTAATTTCAAGCTGCATTTTTTTATATAAAAACATTAATTCTAAATTCAATTGTTGCGAACTCTTGGATTTAATAAAAATTTACACGTAGAACTAGGCAAAATAGTCTATCTTTGTCACTCACTTATACCGCGTATACACAGACTAAGAAATTAATGTACCTCTCATATCGACATTTTTAACTAGAGTCTCTGTGAATTCAAATCATCTCTTTATGAATATTTTGTGGTGTTTTATAGTAACGATTAACGAATTATTTGCAAAAGCTACTTATGCTTATGATCTGGTGTTAATTCATTTTACAACAACAATAACAAACCATCACGTTTTCCCGTAAGGGTAGGCAAAGATAATAGAGGGCCACATCACTCTATCTTTGCATACAGATCTCGCTTCCCTACATTCATACATCTTCTCATGCACGCGCGTTGATTATTCCGAATTTTGACATGTCCATCTTTAAGTATTTGTTGGATTTGGTTATGCCATGTCTTTCTCGGTCTTCCTTTATTTCTGCATCCATCAACATTCGCATTGTAAATATTCTTAGCCGTTCTTTCGCTGTCCATTTGTTCTATATGTCCAAACCAGCGCAGAGCTCCTTTCTTGATTTTGTCGATAATGCTCGTCTTAACCTTAAATAATGTATGGATCTCAACATTTGTACATCTATTGTACATAGTTTTACCACACAATTACCTGAGAGACCGCATTTCAACAGCATTTAGCCTACTTTTATTCCTGTTTTTCCAAGTGTACATCGATAACTGCATGAATGAACTGAAAGGCTTAAGAATGGGAGCAAAATGGGTGATTTAAATGTCAATTATCTTTTGTATGCTGATGATACCATACTTCTTGCTAACAACAGAGAGGAACTGCAATTCTTGGTAACAAAGGTCTACGATGTATGCAAGGGAAGCGATTTGCTGATGAATGTAGATTAATCGAATGTGATGGTTTTTGAAAGAAATGAAAGTATGACTAAATATGAAATCACTTTGAATGGAGTTATACTAAATCAAGTAGAGGAATTTGTGTATCTGAAAAGTATGTTTACTAGGGATAGAACGACTGAGAAAGATATTGAAAGGAGGGTGAGTGCCGGGAACAGAGTGAACGGTGCACTTAAATCAACCTTGGCAAATACATGTTTGTCGCAAGAGGCAAAATTAGCAGTTCACAACGGAATCTTGGCCCCGACCCTGACGTATGGGAGCGAAGTATGGACTTAATTCATTTGATTTTTTTAAAATCTTTTTTATGCTGACATACATACATGGCTATAAATGTATTTATCTTTTTCTTTTTATACCCATGATTTAATATTGTTTTCCCGTTTTGGTTTTTTTATATCTAACTTACTCATTATATTGTTTACACAATACATTTAAATACATTTAAAAAAGCTTATTACTACTACAAGACTTTATTATTAAAATCAAGTAAAATTGTATGCGATTATATAAATCGCATCAATCTTAAATTAAATTTTATTAAAATTAATCTTATATAAATTCTAATAAACTGCTTTTATAACCTATAATAGAAATATATTGAGTTTTTTACTGACATTTCTTGGTGGAACTGCATTTTAATTATAATAATAAAAATACTTTATAGTTTTATTCCACTTTTATTTATATATTTTTTTAAATTTTATTTTTTTTTTACCAGTGACCGGGTTTTGTCACTGTTAGAAAAATTATAAAAAAATTATAAATTAAAGTTAAATAAAACATAAAATATTTTTATTATTATAAATATAATGGAAACTAAATTTTGGTCTATATACTATTTTTAATTTTTCTTTTGTGACTTTTAGTGTTCAAATATAATTGGTGAAATATGTTTAGTGTTATTATTTTTTATTTTATAAATTGTATTTATATTGTGACATCTTTTACTGTTAGTGAACTGAAAATAAACAAATAAAATAAATAAATAAATAAAGACACTTGTGCCGTATAATAAATAATTAAATTATTGAATTATTTTTCGTTTTTGTATGTTTTTTTTATATTTCACGTATTTATTAAGTGCCTAAACTTCAATGTAACATTCTCAAAAATATTTTCCCTCTCTGTTGGAATAAATTCCGGTCTTAATAACTCCCCAAGGAGTAAAATACACCCGGTCTAGAAACATTAGAATACATTCAAAACATTGGTAATATCCTATTAAGCTTACATCTATAAAATTCGTAATGTTTACTAACCTGAAGTAAATTCAACTCGAACGGTTTTCATTTTATTTCCCGCCAAATGGATTCCAGAGCACTGATAGGCCGACGAGTGGATTTCTGGCCGGTAATGAGACCAATCAAACGGGGGGAAAAGCAGTGATCCGTTTTGAAAAGCGAATCTGAAACAAATTGGATGACGTAACGTAATTAGCGTGGTGTACAACAATGAGATAAATTAAACCCTCCGAAATATGTTCATATTATGTAAAATGTATATGAATTAATTGCCACCTCGTGTCATTTACATTACACTATGAGGAAAGCCGATTGAAAAGGAGTGAGGAGAGAAAGAGAGGAAATGAAAAACTTAAATTTTCAGATAGTGATATTTCAGCACCATCATACTCGTGCGGCTTCCGTGGTGTAGTGTTTAAGATACTTGACTCAAACACAAAAGGTTCTGGGTTCGATTTCCGGTAAGAACACAAAAATTAAATGTGACTTTTATTTATTTATTTAACTTTTTGTACATAATGTTATTTGTAATTTCTTCCAACCAACCAATAAAATGATTTATTTTTTTTATAATTCAAGTTACAGAAAACTTTTAATTGAAAAAAAGATTAAAAACCTTAAGATATATTAAAATAGGAATAAACGTATTTGTTTATAAATTACCTTAAATCAAAACTATTAATCAATGGGAAAAAGGCAAAAAGAGGAAAGAGGAAAAAGGCAAGGAGGAGAGATTAAGGAAGAGAAAGGAGATGTTTCTTCAGACATGATTTAAACAGAGATAATGTAGTAACATCTTTGATGGTGGATGGGAGATGATTCCACAGTCGACCCCCATAGACACTATATGAGTTAGAGAAGAAAGAGGAATTGTGGATGGGTATTAAGAGAGTGCCTTGAGAATTAGAACGAAGAGGTAAACCATGAACTAATAACCGTTGAAATTTTTCACGCAGGTATATAGGAGCGTTAGGACTATGAAGTACATTGAATAGAAGTGAGAGGGAGTGATAGTCTCTCCGCTGTCTAATTTTGAGCCAGTTCAGTTGCCTACGATAATCAGAAATGTGGTCACATTTCCTAAGGCCAAAAATGTACCTTATGCATGTACTTTTCTCAAGCCTGGGTGTACTGTGCTGTAATTCACCACTGTAATTGGGTGTCAAGGCCTTTTGTGGTGGAAAAAAAAGCCACTTGTATTTAATCATTCCCTTGCCGTACCTAATGATGCATAGGGCACTGCATTGGTACACCAATTGCAGCGTATCTTGATATTTTTTTCTCATGGATTTTTTTTGAGGTTTGAGACTCGAATTCCACTTTATATTAACTTAATTCGCATGTTTTACCGGTGGCTTATTTACTACTCGTTAAAAAATGCCCTCGAAATTAAAATATTTGGGTTAATCATAAAATGGGAATCAAGTTGTGGCAGAGTGGGGTTCGAACCTTTGGACCTTTGATCCGTGAGATAACGAGACTCACGGATCCGAAATTTTTGTTTTTAATATTTTTTTGCCTTTGAAGAATATATTGATTTTAACAATGAGTCCGCTAAAGTACTTTTTCCTTATACTCGAAGGTTTAATATAAATAATGGATTGACGTTGGTCTCCAAGAGTGCTATTTTGAATCAAGTTTAGGTATAGAGTGGTTCATTTGTTGATTTCTATTTTTTGCATGCGACTACACTTTTCTTCACATATAGCCACACCGATGATAATATGTCATCATCATTTTTCAATTCAATTAATTTGTTTAAAAAATAACATATTCATTAAAAACATATACTCAATACGTACAAATTATAAAAAAGAAAAAAAAATACACGAAAGAGACTCATGTAAAAGTAGTAGGAGAATCCTGCTCCCGAAAACCCCTTCGGATACATTTTTCGAATACTTTGGATCATCATTTCCTTTCGGCACCTGATGGTGCATAAGGCACTGTATTGGTACACCAATCGCAGCGTATCGCTGATCATTTTTGTTAGAAGAAGGTAAGATGATCAGTCTTACGCTTCAGGTGCCAGTCCAGGGACCATGAAATATTCCGGTGTGAATACACCCTTTCAAATAAATCTTTCATGTCAACCATGTTGGTAATCGAGTCTGAGACCTCTCGCATGGTAGGCAAACGCGGTGACCAATACACCACGAGGCAGAAAATACAATGATATTTCAATCGTGATTAACCTTCCCTCCCCGGTGATGTATATATTTTTATTTATTTAACAAATTTACGGACATGTCCAATTTAAAAAAATCGTATAACAAAAAAAATAAATGTAGTAACAAATAACAGAAGCAATATAACAAAGAAAGACAAAGACAAGTAATACATTAGACAGGCTTAATTCTACAAATATACAGTCAATTAATTGGGAATATTTTTTAGTTCATTTGTAAAAAAATTCAATTAAAAATCAAAATAATTAAGATCTTGTGACGCGTTTCATTTTATTCGGACATTTACAGACTAACTTTTATAAAGAAACTTTGTAAATCTTAATTTTTCATTTTCAAATATAATCATTCTGGGTAGAGGCGCATGGAAACCATAATAAGTCTTATGATAACCGAGGAACAAAATTTCATTATTTCTGAGTCTACGTGAAGGAACATTAAGAGATATTTGTTGGAGAATAGTCGGGACATCCAATAAACCATTAAGTATTAACAATATTTTGAGTTAGTTAAAATTTTTGTAGACAAGGACTGGATTTTTGTAGATAACTCCCTGAGAAGCTGTTTAGTGTCTACAAAAATTTGGACAAACTCACAATATTATTGAAAAATCCACCTGGTCCATGAAGAAGTATAGAAATTGAAAAAATAACATTTTCAGGCGTTGCCTAGTATGCAGGTGAAATAATTCAATTAGATGAATCTCACCCGCATTAATAAAGATTTTAGCTCTTTAACTTCACAAACTTCAACAGATGAAAAAATTTAAGGAATATAGATGTTAAAATATAGGCAGAATGGTGAATGTTACAAAAAGTGTAAAGTGGCCACTTAAACCAGCCATTGACAAATTTTAAGCCCTGTAGATGCCTAGACTTCTATTTTACCTTCTCTAAAATGTTCTTCATCTCTGGTGAAATATGTTTATATTAAGTATTATATTATATCTAGTATACAAAGCATCTAATAATATTAAAATCTCAATTAAATAAATGTAATATTGTGTTGAAAACTTCGGTATTCCCCCGTAAACATTTAAGTATTGCTTAAAATATTTTTTTAAAGCACAACAATTAATATATTGAGTTTTTCTACTGACATTTCGTGGTGGAACTGCATTTTTATTATAATAATAAAAATATTTTATGGCTTTATTCGACTTTTATTTATAATTATTTTATAAATTTTAAAAATAATTTATAAAATATATTTATAATTAATAAAATAAAAAAAATAAAAAAATTATAAAATAGTTATAAATAAAAGTGGAATAAAACTTTAAAGTATTTTTATTATTATAATCACATTAATTAATACTAAAACATTTAACTTTGTAAGCGAAAATTCTTGATGGAAGTTCATTGTAATTTATTATAGAAATAAAAGACGAGTGATACTTTTATCCACAAATTCTCATAAAAATAGCTTTATATTTATTTATTAGTTAACTCTAAAAAAAATGTTAATGATCCTAAAGATAAAAATAATTTTATTTTTTTTACTTTCATATAATTTTGAATTCTCTATCCTAACCTCCGTTTTGTAAAAATACATTGAACTCCTTAAGATACCAGTCTTGAAGATGTCGCGAAAGCGATAAAACGGGTCGCTGGATATTCCAAATTCGTGGATTGAAGTATCACTCATCTTTTATTTGTATTAAAAGTGACAATTAATACCTATTGGGAACAAGAAAAGGATCAAATCAAATACAATTTCACACTTTCCACACATCCATCGTCGTTTTATTTTTTTTCCTTTCCTACTATCCTCTTGTTTTGATATTTATTTTCTTTTAGTGTTTCATTTTATTTAATTTTTATAAATTATTTTTAATACATAATCACGAATATGCTTGTAGAAAGCGAACAAAATGACATTCAGAAGCGCGCCAGGTCGTCGCCAGTTCGTTTTTGTCGGACATACCAAAACACAATTATGCAGAAATAGAGCTTCAAAGTTTTTTTTACGAAATAAGCATTAATAATGACTACAACTTTTAACTAAATTCGTCAAAAATTCCCTAAAACCATTAAATTTTTTTTTTTTTAAATTGAATTTTATAAATTAAGGTTCTCTCAGAACTCCTCTAAACTTAACTCAATTTCATTAAAAATAGTCTGTTGGACAAAAATGAACTAAAGCAACGAGGTGGCATGTGGAAGTATTTTTTCCCTTGCGAAGGCGTTGCTTTCATTCAGTACATTTTTTGAAGCGGAAATATGGAGACGTTTTCTAGTGCTACATATGTCAACGCGAGTTTAAGAGCGTGCTGTTATCGAATTTTTAACTGCTGAAAAAATAACTTCTACTTAGATATATCGTCATTTCAAGGCTGTTTATAGTGACGATGCTTTTATTTTAATAGATCTACTATAAATCGATAAGTAGTTTAATTTCGTGGTGGCAAGCCTAGAAAAGCCATATTTGTAGATAAAGAGACTTCGCAGCAGACTTCCGATCACTGCCACAGATGATAAACATCGCAAACTTGTCGACAATTTGATTCAAAATGACCGGCGAATCACTCAAAAGCGCATTGGAAACTATATTGGAATATCCAAAAAACATTCAGACATCATTATTGAACAATTAAGATACCGTAAAATATGTGTATGGTGGGTACCACGCCGTCTCCTAGACGAGAACAAATTTATAGTATCGATTCGAATGTAGCAAGCTACTTTTTTAGGGCTACCGTGACACACTGTCCTTACTCCCGAAATCTTGAGATTTTACTTTTATCCTCTACTCAAGAGAGACTTCAATGGTAATCATTACACCATGGACGATTAGGTGACGGCAGCTATAGAGACCTGGATTTGAAAAAAGTCGGAATAATTGTTCATCTTGATTGATTTGGTGTTTATTTTGTAGAACTCCATATATAATATTAGAAATCAAACACTGATTTCTACTGGACACTTTATTTTATTTAAATTTATTTCAACAGAGAGGGAAAACATTTTTGAGACACTGTGTAACATTCACCATTCTGCCCATGTTTGAACATCCATTCATCCGGCTGAACCAAATCACCTACTAGGCAACGCCTACAACAACAATTTTATTTTTACAAATATAAAAAATATAAAAACAAAAATTTCGTGATCATTGTTTCGCCTTGTTAGGGCATTTTCAAACGAATGTGTCAATGTTTTTTGAATGTTTTTTATATCTATTGTCATATTATTTTTACATTTAATGTCATTCGACCCATTTTTAAAATTTTTAATTGTTGTTTATTAGATAATTACCGCTATAAAACCACTTGTTTGAGATGTGGTTGCATCGCAAACTGCTTAAGATATCTTTGACCGACCTGATAACAAACTCAGTAGTCTTAAGTTGAGCTAGAACGAAGAGAGAACTCATAGCCACCATAAAAGTTCGTAAAATTTCATATCTGGGGCATATAATGCGTGGTGAAAAGTACCACTTGCTTCATTTAATTTTGAAATGCAAGATTGAGGGTCACAGAGGGGCTGGAAGAAAACAGATGACCTGTCTGTGAAATATACGAGACTGGACTGGCTTCAGGACTGTGGAGCAGATTTTCCGGGCAGCACAGGACAGGAAGACTTTTGCAAGAGTGATTGCCAACGTTGGAGATACCTGACAGGGCACTAAGAGAAGAAGAATTACTTGTTATACCATATAACTCATTTATTTTAATTGTATGCCTATCATGTGGAAGCTCTCTGGGCGTATATATATAAATATGCACTTTGTAAATCGCCCTCGCAGTATTATATTACAAAAATGGCGCTGTCTAAGTTATCAATAATAATTATAAAGTGTGTTGCATTGTCTACACCTAAAGTAGTACTAATCATGCTTTGAATATAAAAAAATGGGTTTGTCGAAGCTTATATCGTCAGTAAGCTGTTTTCAGTAGACAGTCGTCAGGGGAGCGTTTCTCAAACAAAAGCCAGTAATTGCACGAAGCTCGCATTTCAAGTACTATTTTTACTCATTCAAACACTTGTTTTATGTCCCAATCTACGATTGTGGCGCAATTCATTCCTGTAACACCAGTAACGTCTCGTGAAACATGGTTTTAAAAATAAAAACGGTGCTTTAGGTAAAGAGGTAGATGTCACTAAAATTGAGAAAATGAGTTAAGTAGCATTTTCACTTATTAAAGTCTCCAAAAGGTAGGGCAAAAAGATACAAATTAGAAAGAAAAGAAAAACTTTGTTTTTAACCACTAATTTTTATTTTTTACCGACCGGTTTCAAAGCAAACAAGCTTCTTCGTCAAGGTTTACGAAACTAATGAATTGATTCCTTTTTTTATTTTTATCATGTTCACTAAACGTGGACGACCGAAATGAACATCGTGTACTAAATACTACACGATGTTAATTTCGGTACATCAATAATAAAATTGGTTAGGGTCGTATAATTTGAAGGCACTATTAGGTAAACAAGTTCATGTAACTTGTTAGAAAATAAATTGCCTTTAACAACATGGAAAACTCAAGTCTGAGAAGAAAAAACAATATGAATTTTATCGTATTCACCTGTTTCATTCTTAAGTTTACGCATTAAATGTTAATTCTAAGATACTACTAAAAACGGTATGTTAAAAAATTACATCAGTAAGAAATTTTAAATATTTCCCATACAGAAAAAGCTAATGGTGACTTGTAAATCTTTAGGCAACTGCCACAGATATTTTTATGTTTTGATTTTACAATTGTAGTACGTATGACTGTATGGGTTGGTTAACCTATTACGTAATGCAAACTGTTAGTAAAAGGAAGAATAATATTGCGGATGGCAAGTTGATGAGTAAAAAGGATAAAACTACTAAATTAACGAAATGTACAAAAAAATAAGTCAATGTTATCTGCAGAAGCCGTATTCAGCCATTATATGTACCTGTCATTATCCTTATAGTTTTTGAATTTCTTAAATGTTCATTGCCGTTATGAAATCCCAGCTTGTTGGAAAATCTAACAAACTTTAAAGTGATTGTCCATTTTGTAATCAATTCGGTGGATAAATGACATGAACTGGGTAAAAGCCAACAATGTACTTGCATTGGCTGTCTTCACTGGTTGTTTATCTGTCTATGCTGCACTGGTAAATTATAGTTTTATTTACAGGTAAGCTATAAAAATATCATATACACCGTTTTTCAAGAAAAGTGGCATGGTTGCTCGGATTACAAAGGGGTAATTATTCTTATTTTGAAATAGAGCAATCTCTTAATCTGTCTTCATTGGAGAGACGTAGAACTGAGATGGACCTTATATGCATTTTCAAAATACTCAATGCTTTAAGTGATGTCCCATCTCTGTTGCAATCAATTTCTTTTCTTGTTCCCAACCGTGTCATCAGAAGTCAAAATCTGCTATTTATAAAATCTTCTAAGAGCAACTTTGGTTTTTATGCCCCAATGTCCAGAATGTGTAGATTAGTCAATTCATCACACGACTTGGAATTTTTTGGGATAGATCTTCCGGCTTTTCGTAGATCTCTTCGCGACTAAACAGTGTGGGATGAAGTTGGATTGGCATGGTTTAGCTCAAAGTTTTTCGTCTTTCGTTTTTTTTAAATATTGTATACTATTATTGTTTTGCCCTTGTTTGTCTTTGCTAAATAGTTTTATGTTCTTTTTGTTCACTTTCTTGCATTTATGTTTCTTCGTGTAACTGTTGTAATTAGCTTAGGCCGTATATGTATAATAAATAAATAAATAAATATAATAGACCTACATAGGAGGTACATAATATAATGTAAGTAATATTTACTAAAAATTTATATTTTTCTGTGATTCCGTGTGATACAACAAATCTCATCCATCAAATCAACTCAAACGACGTAATTTTGTTATATATCTTAGTATATAAAAATATTATCCATTATTTTAATACATAACTCATTAAAAAATAAATAAAAAGCAGCACTACGAATTCAGTCGATATTAAATATTCAATTGAAATGTCAACTGGCCGAATTGTTCTAAAAATTAATAGTGCTAAAACCGACCGCGTCCAGTACTAAATGTCCTGCAATATGACGCATAAAAGTAAATGGTCTTATGTCAAAAGTACCTCTAAAAAAATAGCCATTAAGAAATAATGTTTGGAATACTGTTTTCCAAATCAAGAATCTTTAAATAATTTGTGTAATCTGCAAGATCTGCAAGAAATCTGAAGAAAAAACCCGCACTGGAGTTAAGACATTCAAAATATAGTGAACTTATTTGTATTAAAAATTAAGCTGGAATACTCGGCTAGTTTCTTAGCTCACCGCAGGCACTGTGTGCGCTTTATTAATATTAATATTTCTATTAGGATAAAAATACAAACGATGGAAATGATTTAAAATAAATAATAATTATTTATTTGTTTTTCTGTAAATAAAATTACAGTACAATATTATTATGGGTAGTTAAATATAATGGTAAGCTGCGCATAATCGCTTTTATTAAAAAATTAGAAATAAAAAAAAACTGGAATATAATATACTAGGGCAGGGAGATGACGTGAATCCGATTGGCCCACGTTATGATTGGTGTTGGGTTTTGCCAGTCTTGATAACTTTATGTTCTTTGTAATGCGAATGATTTTTATTTTATGAACTGGTAAAGGGGCAAACAGGGTTGTTTTTACTAGCTAACATTCGCAGAATGTGACCCAGCTACGACCAGCGTCGCATTTTCACATTAAAGTTGTAAACAAGAGCTGTAGCAAATCTAGTTTTTGAAAAAATCAAATCACCTGATAAAAAATATTTTTCAGAAGCATATATTTTGAATGTTTCTATGTAGTCATGTACAAAATTTTAGAAAAAATAAAAATAAATTTATACATAACTAAAAAACTACGCCACTGTATTTGTACTAGAAAAAAACATGGGTTGATATTCTTAAGTTCCGCTCTCGGCGCAGTGGTCTGTCTCTGTGAATATCGTCACTAATTGTCGGTTGCTTTCATCAAACACGGATCTGCTTTGCTGGCAAACTGATCGAGAACGCTGCGCCAGTATTTATTACGAAAAAATGATATTTTCATTCAAATAAAGTATAACCATCAACAATTACCAGTACACTACGAGGCTGACTAAGGATAATTTAATGTCTATTTTAAAAATTTTTACTAGAACGTAGTCATGGAGTAAAAAAACACTGGTCTTGAGTTCTGGTTCTATTTCACAAACAAAACTGTATTTTTCAAAAATTAAAATTTGTACAATATAATAAGATAAAAAAATCCCTACGAGAAATTGAAAAACGTATTGTAATTTTGACTCAACGTAACAGAAATGCAATAAATTAAAATTTTGCTTGCTTCCCGTTGAGGGAAATCCAGTTTCATCTACACACATTTGGACATACTCAAAATGTTGTTGATTCAACTAACTGATATAAATAGTAGAGAATAAAAATTGAAAAAATAAGTGAAATAGTTAAGCCAGATGAATCTCACCCATATCAACAAAGATTTCAGTTCCTTGAATTCACAAAAATCAATAAGTTTAAAGATGTATGGATGTTCAAACATACGCAACATATTAAATAAATGTTACACACCGTGTAATATGGCCACTTTAATCAGCCAATAATAAATCACAAGCACTGTAAATAACTAGAAAAATTGATTTCCTTATCCAAAATGTTCTTCATCTCTGTCGTAATATGTCCAACTTCATCTTTGTTTTAAAAATAACAAATCGCCAGTATACAGTTCAGTAGGACTTGAACTAGTTTGTATAAATAATTGTTAATATGTGTACATAAGTAAAAGCAAATATTTATTTAAAAAATATCATCTTTTCTTATCAGGCCGTTTCTTTACGCCGCTGGATACAAACCGCTTTCATTTTTTTTCGCCGTGTAAAAAAATCCGGGCACTCTGATTTCACCCATGCCCCACGAGTTCTACAATGACGTCAGCTCATCTCCTCTGTAGAGTCAGTCAAACTTTCGTCTTATTTTCGTAAGGTCACCAATTTAGTACTCAGTAGGTTCACCTATCAATTTCTTCTCTAGCCCCATGACCCGCCCTCTGCCATTTTTGTCTTCCTCTATTTTTGCGTCTGTTAAGGAGACGGACAAGATTAATTTATATCTTCATATTTTTATCCATTATAAACTATGATTAATGATAAAAATAATGTGACCGCACTGGGGTTACCCGTAACGAAGACATATAACAATTTGCTTTATAAAAAATATTTGAACATTTGCGAATAAACATAGACTTAACAAACAGAGATAATCAACAAAATGTTCAGACAGTTTTAAATACTACGCATTTATGTAAATAATAAATTTGCTTTGCGTAGACCGCCGAGCGCGCTGAATTTTGTGGACACTTCTGGTAGTGAGTGACATGGCTTCAGAACCGTATGTTGTTACCCGCAGAACACAAAATTTGTTGACTTTGGCTTTCAGATTTTTTGGGATTTCCTTATATCCAAAAGCAGCCCAACATAACCCAATTTCGAAAAGTAGTTTCCACAGTTTTATTTAGTTTTCCCGATTTTATTTTATGCTCAAGGACCCAAAATCTTGGTTATGACTTTTTTTTCTAATGCAAAACTTTGGCAATAAATTTGCAGACCATGTCGATATCTGGAGTATCTCACTTCCGAATTATAAAGATAAAAAAATCGCAATATTTCTGGCTAATGCATAATACTTTGTTTTATACATACATTTTTATAATTTTATTTTTTTTGTTAAAGAGAATGAATGTAATTAGTTTGAGAACCTAAAAACATCACATATGAATATTCCTACTTTTCCAAGAAGAAGTTTAAAAATAGGAAAATTGTTTTAAGGCGTTGCCTAGTATGTGAAATATTTCAGTCAGATGAATCTCTTCACAACAATAAAGGTTTAAGCTCTTTAACTTCAAATTAAAATCAATAAATGGAAGAATTAAAAAAATATGCTCAAACGATATACGTTCAAACATAGGCAAAATAATGAATGTTACACAGTGTGTAGAGTGGCTACTTAAACCAGCCAACGACAGGTTATAAGCCTTGTAAATACCTAGACTTCCATATTATCTTCTTTAAGGTATTCTTGTTAATCTTAATGACTCCCGAGGGATGAAATCCAGTCTTTGGTCGACAAACATTTGGACAAACTAAAATATTATTTAATAGTTTTAAGGGACAAAATATGTTTTGATAGTTTGTTTTTTTTATTATTATGTATTGGCGGTCTCCGTGGTGTAGTGGTCAAGACGTTTGACTCACACATGGAAGGTTCCGGGTTCGATTCCCGGTGAGAACACAAAAATCAAATGTCATTTTTATCGAGCCTGGGTATTCTGTGATGTAATTCACCACTGGAATTGTGCCTCCTGGCCTGTTGTGGTGAAAAACAAAAACATTAAAATGTGTGAAAATATTGAAATTAATATTGTAAAAACGTTTGTATTATAATTTTACTATGTTATACATTTTATACAAAATGGCTACGGCCGTTAGTAAATAAATAAAACTAAAAAATACGCTATGAACAAATTGAACGTATCGGCGCATAGGTCAATTTCAATCCGTCCTCGAAAATAAAAAGAAGCAAACTCGCCCTTAGAAGAGGAAATTCTGTAGACAAAACGCCAGCTCAGACGCAAACCGCTGGAACTGGATACATTCAAAAGCACCTCCAATCATTGACAACCACAACGTAAGAGGGGGGGTGCTTCCAATTGGTACATCATTACAAGACGAGCAATTCTGTTTATGGCGTACTTACGTCCATAATTGGAATTTACTATTTGACATAACCAATACTATTTTGAGTATCATAAACTTTTCTGCTCACACAAATTTAAAATACGCATTTGGTCATGATATTCACAATTACAATACGCGTGACTCAAGGAATCTTCATGTGTCTAAGTTTCGCTCAACAAAGTTCGATAGTAAGTCTTTGGAAAATATTGGCCATTCCGAATATAATAAACTGGCCGATGAGCTAAAACACGAAAAATCTAATAAAAAAAATCAGAAGTGTCGTGATTAAAAAATATCACTTAAATCTTTTTGATAGTGATAGTTATTAATGTAATTTAGATGGTGCAAAGTACTGTGTTTTATGTTTCTTATACAATAATGTTTTCTTACTATTTCGGATGTATTAACTACTCGTATGTATGTTATTATATATTGTCACAAAACTGATTTTTTTTATGTACGGTCCGAAATGAGTTTCTCTTATACCTCCTGGGAATATAATATGTACTAATCAACAATGTTATGAGTTTGTCCAATTTTTTTTAGACAAGGACTAGATTCAACTCCCTGGGGAGCTGTTTACATTAACATATCACAACAAAGATGAAGAACATTTGAGAGAATGTAATATAGAAGTCTAGGCATCTACAGGGCTTATGACCTGTCAATGGCTGGTTTAAGTGGCCACTTTACACACCGTGTAACATTCACCATTTTGCCCATATTTGAACATCTTTATACCTCCAATTCTTTCATATGTTGATGTTTGTGAAGTTAAAAAGCTGAAATCTTTATTTACGCGGGTGAGATTCATCTAATTGAATTATTTCACCTACATACTAGGCAACGCTGAAGGTATATAGATGCTCAACGATGTGAAATAATTCAATTAGATGAATCTCACCCGCATAAATAAAGGTTTTAGCTCGTTAACTTCACAAACATCAACAAATGAAAGAATTGAAGGAATATTGATGTTCAAATATAGGGCAAAATGGTGAATGGTGTGTAAAGTGGCCACTTAAACCAGCTAATGACAGGTCACAAGGCCTGTAGTTGCCTAGACTTCTATATTATCTTCTCTAAAATGTATCTCATCTCTGTTGTAATATGTTGTACGTACTTTCTGTATTCCATGTTTTAGTCATATTAATAATAACAAAAGAGGCATTATTATATTCTAATACTACACTAAAATAATATTTTACTATTAGCATTATTGAAACTTTAAAAGCGTCTGGATTTAATAATGATGTTTTGCTTTTTAGATTATTTTCGTATACATAAAGGTAAGGTGATCAGTTTTACGCTTCAGGTCTAAGGACTAGGAAATATTCTAGTGTAAAATCGTCCCTTTAAATGATTTTTCATATCAACCATGTCGGGAATCTCTTGGAAGGTAGGTAAATGCGCTCACTATTACACCACCAAGCCGCCACTTATAAGTTACATTACAAATTCAAATTGAATTTACTCAATATATTAAAACGGAGATAAACAAAATTTTACAGAAGCGAATGAAAAAGTCTAGGCATATAACTGTGGCCACTTAAACCAGCTAATGACAGGTCATGAGCCCTGTAATGCTTTGACGAAATAATTCCAATATTGTTGAAAAATCCAGCTTGTCTTGTTCCCATTCCACTTCCTTTCACCCCTAGCAAACTGTACGTTTTGTTTTTTTTTTTAAATATTTTTGTTTCTATATGCAATTTTTTTTGTTATTCTTAATGTATTGTTTGTAACTATGACGGCGTTGGTTTAAAAAATAAATAAATTAAAAAAAAATATTGTCTAAGAAGTATAAAAATTGAGCAGCCTTTTCAGTAAAATAAAATAAATATTTGAATCCCTAACTTTGTAATTATTCATTAAAATAAAATGAATATAAAACAACTTCGTTTTTAACCACTGTTTTTTTCTACCTACCAGCTTCAAAGCTACACAAGTTTCTTTATACATTGATTACTTAATATTACATCGATACGTATGGAGCTAATAGGTCATATCTTTATACCATGTTGTTCTTTTAAGCTTCCAGAAAGATAGGAAAAAGTAGTCACAAGCAATGGACAGTTCTTTAAATGACATGTTCTTCACGATTTATTTTTTTAAATAAAGTACTTATTTCACCAAAAAAAACGAGAACTTATTTAAGGCCCAATATACATATTTTTTTTAATAAGCAGAATAGATATTTAAAATGCGCGTGCATTAATAGTTCTTAACTACATATCTATGAACATTTCCTAAATGTATAATTATTTATTACTTGAAAATTGTAACAAATTGTAAATAAAGAATTCACAATTCCTGTAAATGCTAAGACTTAAATTTTTCTAACTTCAAAATGTTCTCCATCTCTGTTTTAATATATTCATATTTCCCTTGTTTGCATAAACCAGTTTTGATTATATGTTGTAACTGGATGATATATTTAACATTACAAAGCAAAAACATACAATTGATGGGACCTTATTATTTTTTTTATTTACATTCCCAGAAAATTGGTTTGAATGAAAAACAATACGGCCTAGAATTACGGAAAAACACTATTTATACAACTTTGTTATTCGATCAAAGGTTGCCACAAAGCTTTGATGTGGGAATGTGTATTTTTTTAGCTTTGAAGGCTGTGCTGAGTTCTATAAGGCTCTATAAATTCATGTTAATTCGAGACGAGTTTCATCTTATTACATCAGAGGCTGTGTGCAGATTAAAAGAACCTTCTGAAAGGCATCTACGTTCAATGGGGATGATTTACCTTCCCCCAGAGCATAAATATGTATAAAGTATGTTGATATATTCTTTGCAGAGAGATAGACGTAAAAGAAACGTTTCTCGAATTAAAATACCAGAAAATGAATGAATATTTATGAGATATTATAGTTAAATGATTACAACAGAGACGGATAATACTTTAGAGACGGAAATATAGAAGTCTAGGCATTCACAAGGCTTATGGTTTTTAATTAGCGGGTGTAACCTTTGATCCCTAAATATAGATTTAGTAAAGATTTTGAACTTTTTCTTTATGAATTGTGTTATTTATGGTTTGAAAACGATTATATGTATTACGATGTTAACATTAGTTGCGTCCGTTTTTTTTCCATTTTCGAAATGAGCACTAAAAATGAAAAAAAAAAGTAAAATTACTGCGTCATTCGAAAGAAAACTTTCTTTCTTGTTGCTTTTACATTAGTAACATTATTTTATTTTATTACACGCCTTCAAAACGTAAAGTTCAGTAGACGAAAGTAAGCTTTTTTAACAACTTCTGTTCGCGTTAAATCTTGGGAATAAAAGAGAAAACAAATGAGGAGATTTCATTTTCGACTTATTTTTTGTAAAAAAATCAAGAAGAATTAAATTCGAACGCCTTTCTCTAAATTCGTTATGAGAGCTTCATTACAATTTTTTTACCATAAGTACGGGTCTTAACATAAATTTTGTTTTTTTTTTTCAAACAAAGAAAACTTAAGCTCAAATCACAACAAATTAGTCGACAATGTATTTCACTTATCTGTTTTCTTCTTCATTCCCTCGATTGAACGCGAACAGAAGGGGGTGTCGAAAATTTTTACTTTCATCTACTGGACATTCCGTTTTGAAGGCTTGCATTAAAATAAAATAATATATTTAACGTAAAAGCAAACACAATACCTTATAAAATAGAAATTTTTCTTTGGAATGACGTATAATTTTAACCTTTTTATTTTACTTTTGGTGTTCATTTTAAAATTTGTTAAAAAACTGACTTAAATTATGTTAACACTTAATATATTTTTAAAAACGTAGTACAAATTTGTAGAGCCAATTATTTAGATAAAAAATAAAAGTATACAATATTACCACAAAATACATTTTATGTATTTTTTTTTTAAAACCAATTTTTGTGGACATAATGGGGAGTGAGTAATTTGTTTATTTTATTTTTTATTATTTATTTTGTAAGACTAACATTAAAATTACAAAAAATAATGAACGGTGCTTTAAATCAGTGCAATACAAAAAATAAATATGAATCTAAATATAAAAAAGTTGTCCTTTTTTGATACGATAAATTTGCAAAAATTAATGAAAAACCAATATTGTAATCAAAAAGCAGTTAAAAAAAAACTTACTTACAAAAAAATTAACAATATTGAAGTTTATAAAAGGGTAGTTAGTTTACGCAATCAAACGGATGTTAGCTCTATGCAAAACTAATCCCCTGGAGTTATTTTCTGGAATTAATTAATTAAAAATTACCGAAACTACTAAAAAATGTCCAAATATTTTATTTACATTTACGGCAAATCTGTTTTTTACGAAAAAATTAAATATTAACATATTTGGTTTAATTGTTAAAAAAAATTTAAAAAACAACATTTTACCCAAGATTTAGAAACAAAAACTTAACCTTAAAATTATACAACATATTCAGTAGAAGTTTAAACAATTTAAGAATAAATAAAATTAAATAATAAAATATTTTCAAGTAATATGACAAGAAAATCGTAGAATACTCTTTGCCAAGTGCTCAAATGCTTAGCATGTTTTTAAGCACATCGATAGTTATTTGTGATTGAGCTACAGGAAAATGGTGAGTGTACACAATGTGTAAGGTGACCACTTGAACCAGCCAACGATATTTTATAAGCCCAGTAAATGCGTATCCATAGGAATCAATTCAGGTCTAAAAGGTCAAAGAGAGTTTTCAATGCGGTAAACGTCATAACAACGTTTGATATTATTTTTTTGTGACAACATACATACTCTTGTATTTGTAACATAAGTTAAATTTCATCAGTTGAGTTGATTTTCATCCGCTGAACTGGATTTCATCAGTAAATTGTATTTGTTCATTAAATCTACATCGAACCGTATTTAGAACTTAGATAAACCATCGTTTGTTGACATAATCAGAACCGGTATTTAACCACCGCTACAAATTGTCAATTATGTTAAATTAAATGATTGAAACTGAAAATCTAATACTTCCAAATTTTACTGATCCTCCGAAAAATGAATGAAGAATTATTTGTTTTTTTGTGTAAAACAAATATAATAGAATCTCACTAGTAACAATAAAAGTTTTAGCTCTTTAACTCAAAAAACGTCAACACATGAAAGAGTCGAAGGAATATAAATGTTCAAATGAAGGCAAAGTGGTGAATGTTTCACAGTGTGTAAAGTGGCCACAGGAAAAAGCTATACATATTTGTGTATTTACATAGATTATAAGCTAAAATAGGAAAAACATATAGCTTAACCAACATACAAACTGATATATTTATCTTATGTTTTCCAAAGACTGAAAAATATTTTCAAAAATGAATAATTTAAAATGGTATATTACGCTTTAATTCAATCTCCAATTACATATTGTAAAATAGGATGGGGAGGAGTCATGGATGTGCATTGTCGCTCAATTGAAATTGTAGAGAAAAATATAATTAAGATCATGTACAAAAACCTTAGACTATTTTCTAGTAATGAATTATACGTAAAGAGTGGACTCCTTAGTTTTAAAATATTATATTTATTTCAGTGCCTGAAATATGTTCACTTCAATAGGGAATTATTTAGCAATAGTTTAAATCGTGATAGATAGTGTATTGTCAGTTCCAGGATTCAGAACTAAGTTCGCACAGAGGTACTCCTTACACGTTGGTCCGAGATCCTTCAATCTTTTAGATAAGGAATTACAAAACATTAAATCACTGATACCGTTTAAAGTTGTTTAACTTATGAATCAATTAAAAGAATGGACCACGCTCAGACGCTGAAGTCTTTGGGGGAATTTTTTCCAAATTATGTCATAGCTTAATTTTGAGATGTATTTTTTAAAGTTAATTTTTGTAATTAAAATTCTATATAAACATATGTATGGAGAAAAATATAAATAATCAGCTAATGACAGGTCATAAGCCTCGTAGATGCCTAGACTTTTATATTCTCTTAGGTAAAATGTTTATTACGTCGGTTGTAATATGTTAATCTTAACAGCTCCCGAGGGGGTTGAATCTAGTCCTTACTTACAAAAGTCTGGACAAACTCAAAACATTGTTGATAAATCCACCTGGTTCAAGAAGAAGTATAAAAATTGAACAATATTTTCAGGCGTTGCCGAGTGTGTAGGTGAAATAATTCAATCGGATGAATCTCACCCGCAACAATTAAGGTTTCAGCTTCTTAAATTAAAAATGTCAACAGATGGATGAGTCAATTTACAAAATAAACAAATAAATACAAATTCTTGAACTCCATTACTTATTTGTTAATGTTGAGGAAGACGATATTTTTATAATATTGTTTTTAGATTTGTTCTCTGAACGATTTTATTATATTATTGTACGCTCCTCCCCACCCGATAATTCCATAAAGGAGTAATGATAAATGTGTTTCGAGAATTTGTATTTATTACAGTATCTCAAAGGTAACTATTTCATGGTGTGAAGCGGTTGATTTATGTTGGAAAACGCACCTTGATTTTGAATTAAACATTTTATGATTTCCTCGCGCCGAGTGATGTGACAGCTTGCTAATGTCAGGAGTAATCACACTAGGCGTTGAATTATTCAACTAAGCGAATCCTGCATGGAATTCCATCAGTCATATAAAAGTACCACCATAACATGCTGGTTATGCTAGATTTAGCTACCCGTGAAATTCAGGATAGGTAGCATAAATTTCAGGAATTTCAAACAAATTTCACCTTTGCATATTACTTCAGGATTTTGAGTACGTTTAATGAGTTTTTTGATACATTTGAAGTTTCAGTGTGATTTGAAAAGTTTTGCCATAAATCTACTGATTTTATTTTATTTATAACGGAACGTAGCAGTTTAATACAAAAAAAGTTATGAAATAATTACATTAAACAAAGACACTTCAAGGATTCTACAGGAAAAAATTGATGAGCATATAAAAAAAATAAAAAAATTTACGAGTGTCAAAAACATATAAAATTGAATTTCATGACCATGTTTTTGTAAAACTAATAAGTATTATTTTTTTTTTATTTATTGAGGAAAAACAACAGTTGTTATATAAGAATACAAAATACAAAAAATAGTACATACATCCAGTTAAAGTTTTTCACAAATATAATGAGAGAACATGTTACACAGTAAAGAAAAAAATAATATGTTATATAAGACATGAGAAAAAAAACAGCTCGTAAGAATGTTAAGGGATGAGAAAATAGAGTGGAGGAGTGAAAGAAGGGGATTTTTATAATATAGTTGGCGAATTCAAAATTTTGATATTATAATAAAATAAACATAGTTAAAGGAACATAAACTTATAACACACTGACAAATGTTTCATTTTACAGTGTTTCAAATTTTTTTTTCTTGAAGTCACAAAATTTTGTATTAAAAATATCTAAATGGGGACAAAGTAAATTAAATTTGGAGCAGCTACGATAAATAAACGAGTTTTGAACATATTTTTTTACGAGCAATGAATTTTAAAAAAAGCAGGTATGTTTTTTAAAAAAATGTTTGTTTGGTTATTAATATTAAACGCCATGTTGATGATGTTTTTTGTATTTGGACTGAAACAAAACGCCAATCAGCTTTATTTCTAATTTTAAAAAATATTTTTGATGACAAAATTAAATTCACCTTAGATGTCCAAAAACAAAATTAATTGAATTTTCTAGATTTGACATTAACGAACATTAATAATCAAATAGAAAATAACATTTTCTGAAAGCTAATTTACACGAATATCGTCATTGATAACTCATTCAACCATCCTACTTCCCAAATACATTCCGCATTCCATTCAATGTTGCATCGTTTAATAAATGTTTATCTTTTTCTTCTAAACTTGACTTTGAAAATGAATTAAATTTAAAAAAAATGTTATTTATAATGGATATACAGTTGATTTAATAAATACCCTTTTCATAGAATAAGGAATAGTCCAGAAACCGCCTACGAGCATCAAACAAAAGGTGACTAAACTACTCATAAATTAGTAGTTTTACGTTTTGACCCGTTAGTTTTAAAAGTGTAGAAATACTGCAAGGATCTTCAAGAAACAGGATGGGATCACATTTTATGTGTAATTAGCAAATGAATGTGTAAGTAGCAAATACATTACTTAAAAATTGAATTATTTTTCCATCTATCGGATTGTCAAAGAAATCAAAATGGACGTTTCGTTAGTGTTGCCAGGGTAGTATTTTTTTTACCCTACTTTGCTCATCTAATGAGAGAACTAATGAACATTGAACCTCGGATTAAACAACTCTGTGGTGAACATTTGACCGACATTATCTTTAAAACATCAAATTTAAAATATCCGTTTTATGTATAATAAAATTTGTTTTATATTTTAAGTTCTAAGTTCATTAATTCAATTACTCGTATTAAATTACTTTTACTTATCTGCACTGTTGTGTCAATCAATATTTCAACGTGCACAATAAAATTTTAGAGAAATCAACGGATTGCTTTTTTTTTATCTATATTTTTTCCCATCTTGCAACATTACGCGGCGACATCACGAATGCGCGCGGCGAAAGTGGGGCATAATGGAGAAGAATTATGTAATTACTATATCCACAAATATATTCAAACTCTTACTAAATAATGTCAAACCTGCTTTTCATATAAATAACAATATTATATTTTTATTTGTTTTTAAGTAAAATTTACGGATAGAGTCTATTTTAAATATTCCATCTTCATCATTCTCTTTACGTACCTTATAGTGCATAAAGCACTGCATTGGTTCACTAATCGCAGCGTATCTTGATCATTTTTGTTACATGAAGGTAATATGATCAATCTTACGCTTCAGGTCCAGGGACTATGAAATATTCTAGTGTGATAACATTATTTAATTTTTTTTATATGAACCATGTCGGGAATCGAACCCAAGACGAGCTCGATAAACATTTACTAGAGCAAAAAACACAATTATATACGCACAGTAAAATAAAACTGTAAACGAAACAATAAAATAAAAAGTGAATACAAATAAATATGATGAATAAAGAAATATGGGATCCTGGTTGATTATAGGTATAATGAATTCATTAAATATAAATATATATTTTTAAAATTGATGAGTAAATCTATTTAATTCACATTAAAAATAATTCAGACAGAGATTTTCGTTAACAAGTCTGATCATTGTGGGTAGAGCCAGAAAATATCAAAATTAGTACTATCATAATCGAAGAATAGAATTTCATTATTTCTGTGTCTACGTGAAGGAACATTAAGAGCTCTTTGTTGGAGAATAGTGGGAATTCCGAATAAACGATTGAGTATTTTAATTCTTAAAAGACTGTGGTAAATAATTTATTTGCGCACGGTGCTGTTACATTGTGTTACCACAAACAAAAATAGAATATTCTAAAATTCAGATATTAAATAAAAAAACATGGAGATATACTGTTTAATAATTATTTTTTAATAAATGTTTTAAATATTTGTATTTAACCACTTACCGACTTTTCTATGTCTACTGGTTTCAAGACATACCCGTCTCTTCGTCAGAACACCAATTAAACCAACATGCAAAATCTACTATACACCTTCACCATAGTTGTAGAGATGGGTACGTCTCGAAACCAGTAGACTTAGAAAAGTCGGTAAGTGGTTACATACAAATATTTAATGACATTTATTTAAATGTTTGACCGCAAAGTTAATGCTTTCAATTTTAATAATTAAATATAATAAAAATATAATTTACCCCTGTTACTTTAATTTTAAACCATAAACACGCCGGTCAGCTCATTGCCAATAACCGACTAAATCTTTTTCACACAAACTTTGGCCACATAACAGTGTCTGTCTTCCTTGTTATGAGCTCTATCTTCGTGTGCTTTCTTGTACAGAATTATTGCTGTATTAGTGTCACATTCATTTTTCGGTAGCACGGGTAAATATTTTTTGAATTAAAATCCAGCAAGTCATACTAATGAAACATTCCAAATCCGGTGTGAAAATGTCGATTTAAAGATTACAAAAAATACAACTTCGTCATCAAAAAAAATAAGAGATATTTCAGGTCTTTTGTTCTAAGGCTTCTTTTTAACTCATTAGTGCGAAGCAGACTTAAGTGTGGATTTTTGATCTGGGTACCCCAAGAATTGAAGTACTTTCTTATGCTGGAGATGGTTCAGAAGAAATTTTTGAGGTATCTTTACTTAAAGGAGCGTGGATATTATCCGTGGTTGTACCCGTCTGACTTCATACTGTTGGTAACAATAGTTTGGAGAAAAGAAGAAATGCACACTTGCTTATGTATTTTTTTCGATTGATTCGTGGTATTACGATCAACATGGTGTAATGGAGAGTATTTTTCTTTCTGTTCCTAATGACTACCTTAGACATAGACATAACCAGCCGATGGTAATGCCAGTAGGAAGAGCAATGTCTTTACTCAACCGTATCTCTTCGGATATTGACATCTTTTATATTAGTGAAAAAAAGTTCAGAGAAGAAAGCTTTTTTTCTCTATTATTGCTGGGTATTTTTATTTTACCATATTTGTACATTTTTTTTTTTTCTATTTATAAATCATATAACACAAAGTTCTTACAAGTATAATACGTTGAATTGCATTCCCAGGAGTTACAACAACTCAATTCGGGACATTTATAATTTCAACCTTTACAAAATAACACATATTGAGAACAACAAAGAAACAAAGCAAGTTAAGCACCTTATTAACTAAATATACAACAACAATATTTACGCCTAAAACCTTTTCTTACACAAGCAGAATAAATATATATGAAAAAAAACCTTTAAAAATAAAAAAAAAGTAGTGAATATACTAAAGGAGATAAGGTCATTAACATCACATGCCATGCAGATGATGCTGCCATAGTGATGATGAGAACATAATCTATCTCAGTTAGTAAACATCTGGATGCCTAAGAAATGTCGTAAAGTAAAATGAACACATGATTATTGGAAACATAATTCGGATATACAAAACGTGTGTCAGACCAAACCATGGTGTAAACAACAGAGGCGAGGATAGACAGAGAGAAAATAAAAAATACGAAAAACCAAGTAGAAAAACTAAATAGGAAAACTAAATAGAAAAACTAAATTGAAAAACCAAATAACTGCTCAGAACGTCAGAGATGAAAGTACTAAAGGCAATCGCAGGGAAACCCAAAAGAGGCAGAATCTAGAGTCAAAAAGTTAGACGGATTTGTATTTTAGTTTTAATTTTTTCGTGTTATGTATGCATTCAATTATTTTGTAATGTACATAAACGTTTATAAAATAAATAAATTGAAATTGAAAAAAATGTTGTTTATAGACTAACAGGTCATCACAGCCACCCAAGAGTAAAAGATGCTGATTAAAAAGCGTTTTAAAAGACTCGATATATTTAAAAAAAAGATACATATCGACACGGTTATAGTTATCTCTCGTGATTCCTGATATGTAAGTGATTTTGACTGTAAATTTATTCTGAACAAACTCAATGCGATTAATATGAATAACATATAAGGGAGACCATATTTAAGTGGCGTATTCAAGGATGGGACATGGGACGAACCAACGAGCAGTAAAGGGTTTACAACGTAAATAATATATTATCAAAATGGGATGCAGCTCTATTAAAGAAGGCAAAGAGATTAACTTTTAAAAGACTGTGCTAAAAAAATAATTTACCTTAAACGAAAAACCGAATATTCCGAATATCAGACATTAAAAAAAAAACATACTAATAAATAATTCCTTTTCCATCTATACATAAAAATTGAGGTTTCGTATACTTGTGGCCGCAAATCTCGGAAAGTAATCGATGGATTGACTCAAAAATTTTACAAAACATTGGATTTTAACAGAAAGTGTTTTTATATACTTTTCATTCGGAATTTCTAACAGAAACGGAACATTCTATACGTCAATTGACTCATAATTTACAAGAACAGCAATTATAGCCATAGTTATATTTTTATTTCATTATATTCTACAGCATACTCACGGAAACGCACATAAAGATATTTAATTAAGCAGTGTGTTTTCTCAGTTTATGTGTTGCTTGAATATTTTTATTTACTCCCCTAATAATTAATATCAGACAAAGCCACAGCAAAGCGTGGCCGGGATCAGCCAGTAATTTATAAAAAGTGTAATATAATTTACGCCTGTTGTATCAAAATAAATTAAAAATCATAAGTACGCCGGCCATATTTGATAAGCATGCACTCCGGCTTACGGTCAATAACCGACTGATTGAACGAAATTCTTTCTTTGTTTAAGTCTCTTTCACACAAACACCGGTCACAGAACAGCGTCTCTGTCTTCCTTGTTATAAGTTCTATTCCCGTCGTGCAATTTCTTATACCGTGAAACAGATTAAGCGAGGTATTGGCATCACCTTCATTCATATAATTCTTCTTCGCATAGCAAGGATAATATATTCGATGTAAGAATGTCGATTTGAATATTTAAAAAAATATAACTTCGTAGTTTAAATAAATAAGAGAGATATATCAAGTATTGTATAGTATGTAGACTTGTGTGGCACCACAGCCACACAAGAGTTAAGAGATTTGTTTATGATATGTATATAGCCAATGTGTTCGTGAAAATTCAGTTTTGAGCCTAGATTCACTTCGAGACCTCCTTTGAAGTAACGACGGAGACGCCATATGATTTTTTCAATATATTTAATATGTTTTCCATACTTAATTTCAGCCTCTCTTGTCATAAATTCAGGGTGTGATTCGGAATTTGGCGTCGCTTTCGCAATATGCGGCGTCATCCACATTAATAATTCGCACAAAGCCTGCGAACGCAACCGCTAGCGTCGCGGCGCTTTTCCAAATTGTATGCCTTTGAGTTTAGGCAGTCAACAAGTGAATAATTATAGCTGTCAAATTGCATTTAGTCAGCTTTACAATTGCCTAACAAGAAAAAAAAAAATGAAATAAATAACATAAATTTATGAAAATATCAACAAAAAAAATTATAATAAATTTATTTGCAAAAATATCAAAAAATTTTATTCTCTCTAATTTTTGTAATTCTATAATTGAAGATATTTGTGTTTATTAAATTGTATGGGGGAATACTTTCAAATTTTGTGTTTTATCATAGTATGTATCTTTGTTGAATTACCTTATAAAATAAATTAAAAAAATTTCCACATATGAACTACTTTAGGTTCTCGACGTCCTGGACGTCCGCTGCTGACTGTTCGTCGGCAGTTTATGTCAAAGCTACGGGACGTAAACCAGACTTAGGAGGACGCATTGGAGATGGCAGCCGATAAAGATACACGGAGGCCCTTTGTGGATACCAACTAGGGAGTGGACATGGAATGATGATGAAAATTTTTGCGTAGATGTATGAATGTAGAGGAAGCGAGATCCGTAAGCAAAGATTTACGGGAAAAAGATGTGATATTTTTATTTTCAATATTGAAATATCGTCATATTATAACGGATATAGAGAACATTTTTAAAGTTAGAAATATTGAATTTTAGGCATTTAAAGTGCTCATGACCTGTCATTGTCTGGTTTAAGTGGCTACGTTACACGCTGTAACATTTTGTTTATGTTTGAACATCCATGTTAATTGAATTCTTTTAACTCTTACTTCGTTCTAGTAACGAGAGAACCCTTTAAATAATTTTCTTGCCTTCTTTTTCACAGTTGTAGCTGCTTGATTGTGAAAGAATCTACCCACTAATGTTAGAGACGCCCCTTGTTTATTTACATTTAGATCAAGATTGAAATGTCACTTTATAAACATTTAAGTTGTTCCTTTCTAATTCTTTTTTTCTTCCCATCTTCTCTCCTTTCTTCATGGTATAGTATTTTATTTTTTAAAATTAATTTTGAATTTTTTTTTAAGATTCAGTATAATTTCTTATAATACGTCCATGTACTTGCTGTACGTGTACTGTACGTGTGATGTCACTGAACTCCTCCTAAACGGCTTAACATATTTACGTGCGATTTTCAGAGAAATATAGATCTTTGCGCTGTGCGTGTTTGTAGATATTAACATCTTCAATCTGATATGTAAAAAAAAGTAAGGATTATAAATGTTTTATGCATCAATCTACCAGGGTTGCGTTCGAGAAGAATGCATTTACAAAAAAAAATGGAAAGATTTTATTAAGTATAAAAAAAGTTCGTTTTTGAATGTTAACAATCAGCATTTATTTTTTGTGGATCTCAATCACATTCTTTCCTTAAATTCCTTATAATTTCTTCTCATTTATTTCTACGTACTTATCAATGAGAAGTCTTTTTCCAAACTAATAGCAGGCAAGCAAACGTTCGGGCAGTACAACGTCTGTCGGGCCCGCTAGTTCAATATAAAATAATAATAAAATGCGCTTCCTAAATTATTATGAAAAATACCTTTTTAGCTCTTCGGGAAATTCAGCTTTTTTTAATTACGAGTATTTTATCGGATGTACGATATGTAGAATAAACATTATAATTATAGAATAGTTGAGTAAATGAATGCATATAATATGCACAATAATGCTCATAAACGGATAGGTATTCAGTTTGTGTCGCACATGCGAGATTCTAGTTATTCTCGAATTCCCTTTGTAGGTAGAGAAGTCTCTCATTTGTAAAGGGACCCCTCTCTACACATAATACGATAGACAACTTCATTTTGTAACAGTTTCAGGTGTACCAAAGGATTGCCACTCAACCTGGTACTAATTTAAATTGGAATAATTTACAATAACTTTGTATCAAGATAATGATTGCAATTAGTAATTAATGGCACAACGTATTATTTATTATTATAACTAACGGCCGTAGCCAATCTGTACAAAATTAAAGTTAAATTCGAAGTTATATGATATAATATGTACTCGGTTTGTATTTAATGTGTATTTAATATGTACTCGGAAGCCATTTTTAGAAATGCACTAAATGAACTAACAAACGGCATAAATTAGCATAAATGGACAAATTATAAACAATATCCGATACGCGGATGATACTGTCCTTCTAGCAGATGGTATGGAAAGCCTGCAACTATTATTGGACAAAGTTTACACGGCAAGTTTGAATAAAGGGCTAGAGATGAATATTTCCAAGACTAAATGTATGGTTATTCGGAAAAAGCCACAAACTTTCCCAATGACTTTAAAACTTGGAGCGCAGTTTATTGAGCAAGTTCATCAATATAAATATTTAGGATGCTGGCTGAATGATAAATGGGATCACTCGCAAGAGATCAAAGTCAGAATAGAGGTGGCGCGAGACTGCTTTTTCAGGATGCGTGACCTTCTTTGCAGTAGAGACTTTAATTTAGACCTCCGAATGCGCATTACTCGATGTTACGTCTTCTCGGTACTTTTTTACGGCGTCGAAACGTGGACACTCACCCAAAACACTTCAAAAAGATCGAAGCCTTTGAAATGTGGTGCTACAGGAGGATATTAAAAATCTCCTGGGTGGATAGAGTCCGAAACGATGATGTTCTCCGACGGATGGAAAAAGATAAAGAAGTACTGAAGACTATAAAGAAAAGAAAACTTGAGTACTTTGGGCATGTGATGAGAGGCGAAAAATATAAAATTTTACAAGTCATTCTACAGGGAAAGATTGAAGGGAGACGCAGTGCAGGTAGAAGGCGCATCTCTTGGCTTAAAAACTTGCGCGACTGGTTCCATTGCAGCACTCAGTCCTTGTTCAGGGCAGCTGCCAATAAAGTAAGAATCGCAATGATGATTTCCAACCTCCATCGGGGAGAGGAACCATAAGAAGAAGAAGATATGATATAAAGAAAATAAAAGATTTACAGTAAAAGAGTGAAGTTTATAAGAAAAGCAGTAAGAAAGATATACATTTAACGTTTGTAAATCTTACATGGGCACACATTGATAGGCACGAAAATTCAGCAAAATTAAAAATAAAAATACATTTATACGAGTATATTATACAAACAGATTGAATCTCCGGTTCATCGGTTATTGTTGCAAAGTCAGTCGTACTTCCTATGTACAACCGAAAAGCATGAACCCATTTAGGTGGCAAGTATGACTGCTTATATATATAATGTTTCAGGGGTCTCAAACTAATTATTTTATTTATTCTATCTTAAAATTAAAGAAAATGAAATAATATAATATTTACTCAGTTAAAAACCTGCGAGAAATAGCGATATGTTTAGAAATTTGTCAATTGTCTTCAAGAGAAGGGTTTCCTTATAAATATTATATATTAAAATAAAAATGTTTTATATAATTTTAATTTAAAATAAAAAAAGCATATATATAATATTCAAACTGTTTAAAAAGGAAAATTATATTAACCGGTGTATTTTTACTATTTACAATATAATATTAAACCAAGTATTTTTTTACATCTATACTCTTACGTTTAGTTTAAATATATTTACACTTTTTTCTTTTTTTTTGCTTTCTGGCATTTCCTCAAATAACTGAGGGACAACTAAGGGACACAATCCTGACTTGGAAGGATGTACCAGAGCTGGCGTCCATTAGAAATTTAGAGGCTGTGGATGTGTTGAAGGTGGTTTTCTATTGCAAAAATTTCACTGTTCCTGGAATGGCACCTAATGCGTAAGCCTGATCACCTTACCTAAACCTAACTAATAATCAAGTTACACGGCATTTGGAGCACCAATTCAGTGCACTATGCACCATAAGGTGATGATGATAATGATCCAGATTATTTTTTGAAATTTAGGCTGCATCCAGATCAAAGTTTCATTATTTCTCCCGCTTCCACTACCACCAAGTCAACTACATATATGGCATTGTGTCTTTTAACTATCATTTAATTTTATTTTTTATGTATACATATGTCCCTAAAAATGCCCATTGGGTGTATATATAAATGAATGAATGATATTTGAACTTAAAATATTAGAAAACAAACACTGATTTGAGTCTATTGAACACTTTATTTTATTTTTACAAATATAAAAATAAAAACTTCGTGACAATTGTTTCGCCTTGTTAGGACATTTTCAAATGAATGTGATGATTATATGGATTGAATGTCCTTATAAAGTTATATAATTCAAGGTACTTAAATAGAAAATAAAAATAATCTTATGAACTATAGCATAATTAAGGGAAAAACCAATGGTTAAGGGAGTGGCTAAGTATGTAACATCATTATGTTACAATTGCATTTATAATATTGTATAATAATACATTTATGTTCATATAAATTTCCTCATACTATTTCAATCATGTTTTAAAATTAAAATAAACAGCAACCTATTATAATATTACTGATATTTTTTCGACATCAATTATCTTAATTTACAAAACTATAAAGCTTCATTAATTATCTCACAATACATACATGTATGTCAATAAATACTTACTTTGTTATATTTTTCCCGAAATTCAAATAAAAATACCTAAATTCCCCATTACCTATTAAACACTTAGCCTCGCCCTCAACCATTGGTTTTTCCCTCAATTATAATAAATGTACATGCTATTGTTCATAAGATTATTTTTATTTTCTACTTAAGTACCTTAAATTATATAACTATATAAGGACATTTAATCCATGTAATCTTCACATTCGTTTGAAAATGCCCTAACAAGGCGAAACAATTGTCACGAAGTTTTTATTTTTATATTTGTAAAAATAAAATAAAGTGTTCAGTAGACTCAAATCAGTGTTTGATTTCTAATATTATATGTTCAAATATGGAGTTCTACAAAATAAACACCAAATCAATCAATCAATGAATAATATTTGGACTAACAATAAATTACTTTTTTGTTAGTTCTAAAACTATATTCTTAAATGAAGTGTTATGAAAAATCGATGATCAAACCACGTTGGTTTTTGCCGCGATATAAAAACTACATTGTGTGCAGAATTGTGTTTGTGACGTCATACCCACTGTAGTTTCCCATAATCTGACACATGTCACGTGCAGAGTTGTATGTGGTGACGTCGACAAATTCTACTAGGCTTACCTAGTTCGTATTTACCCCGAATAAAATAACATTCGCTTCAGAAAGGTAAAGTTAATGAGGGTTTAAAAAAAAAATATTTAAGATATAAAGCTTACAACATATTTCATTTGCTTTAAAATATTGCCACAAATGTGGTGTACTTT
Source organism: Micrasema longulum (assembly GCF_059751315.1). Lineage (NCBI taxonomy): Eukaryota > Metazoa > Arthropoda > Insecta > Trichoptera > Brachycentridae > Micrasema > Micrasema longulum. The sequence goes on along the minus strand of NW_028279562.1, from coordinate 32,234 downwards.
GTGATATTTCACTGTATTAGTATGTATTAAATAAAAAAATACTAGGTCGTAAAATTATAACAACAATAAGATAGGTATCAAAAATAATAAAGGAAGTTAATTACACATTTTTTATTTTGTTTTCACACATAATAAACAATACAAACATTGGTATAATAAACACAATTTGTTATTTACCAATTACAACAGGGATAGAGAACATTTCAGAGACGGGAATATGGAAGTCTAGGCATTTACAGGGCTTATGGCCTCTCGTTGGCTGATTTAAGTGGCCACTTTACATACTGTGTAACATTCACCATTTTGCTTATGTTTGAAAATCCATATTTCTTCAATTCTTTCATCCGTTGATTTTAGTGAAGTTAAAAAGCTAAAACCTTTATGGTTGTAAAGAAATAAATTAAATTAAATTATTTAATTACGTACTTAAATATTTTTGTCGGTCTCGTGGTGTGATGGTCAGCGCATTTGCCTACCATGCAAAAGGTCTAGGGTTCAATTCCTGACATGGTTGATGTGAAATATTTATTTAAAAAGGAGTTTTTACACTAAAACATTTCAAAGTCCATGGACTAGTTATAAATATATACAAATTCTTCAAAATAAGGCGATAAGATTCCGCTGGAGTTCCTAAAGGTGGAGTTTTATCACCGTGACTATTTTCCCTGTTTATCAATCCGATAGCAGAATGTCTTAATTGTTCATATCATCTCTATGCATATGATTTACAACTATATCTTCATTGCAGATCTGAAATCACCAGCAAACCAATAGAATCGATGTCAAATACACTAAATTGCGTGTCAACATAGACAAAAAAAATACGGTTTACAAATAAATACTCTCTTTTTAATGAACCCATCTAAAATACAAATTATGTTTGCGGGTAGTCAAGAATTGCTTAGTAAGCTGGACGTATCTTCACTTAATTCTTTTAATGTCAATGGTACCAATATTCAATACAAGAAATCCGTAAAAAATCTAGGAGTACAAATGGATGAACATCTCTGCTGGCGAGCTCATACTAATGAATTAAGCCGCAAAATATTTTTCAGTCTACACTCACTTAGAAGGTTGCAAAAACTTTTACCCATTAATACTAAATGCACCCTTGTACAAGCATTACTACTACCCATTCTAGATTATGCTGATGTTTCCATGACTGATTTAAGCTGTGAGCAACTCGATAAACTTGAACGACTTCAGAATACATGCATAAGGTACATTTTTGGTCTAAGGAAATATGACCACATTTCTGATTATCGTAGGCAATTGAAATGGCTCAAAATTAGACAGCGGAGAGACTATCACTCCCTCTCACTTCTGTTCAATGTACTTCATAGTCCTAACGCTCGTATATTCCCTGCGTGAAAAATTTCAACGCTCATTAGTTCGTGGTTTACCTCTTCGTTCTAATTCTCAAAGTACTCTTTAAATACCCATCCACAATTCCTTTTTCTTTTCTAACTCATATAGTGTCCATGCGGCTCGACTGTGGAACCACCATCAAAGATGTTACTACATTATCTCTGTTTAAATCACGTCTAAAGAAACATTTCTTTTCTCTTCCTTAATCTCTCGTCCTTTCTTTTCCCCTCTTTTTTCCTTTTTCCCATTGAGCAATAGTTTTGATTTAAGGTAATTTATAAACAAATACATTTATTTCTATTTTTATATATCTTTAGCATTTTATTAGTTTTTTTCTATTGAATATGTAACTTGTAACTTGAATTATAAAATTAAACCTTTATTTTATTAGTTAGTTGGAAGAAATTGCCGTTTGGCTATAAGCCCGCCAATGTATAAATAAAATTACGTACAAAAAGTTAAATTAATAAATTAATAAATAAGGATTATATTTAAAAGAAATATCTATTCTAATGTTTAAAGAATGCACAAAAAAATTAGCTTGCTCACAATAAATCAGCAAATTAAATATAATGTAGCAATATTTATACATAAAGGAATTAAGGGGATGAATAAAATAAAAACAATAATAAAATTTAACCAAAAATGTCAAACATATAAAACAAGAGGTAAAAAAAAAAAAAAATTACCAATGAGGAGAAAAACAGAATCTCAAAACTCATTGTACAAAAGATTGAAGCGGTCCAATGAGTTACCTGAAGAAAAAAAGGAAATAGAAAAAATTAAAACTTTTAAAATTAATTTGGAAAAATATGTTATTGAAAAAAATTATAATATTTTCAAAAGTTTAGATACGTTTTTAAGATGTTTTGAACCAACTTAATAAAGCATAAATAAATAATACCTGAAGCGTAAGACAGATCTTCTTACATTAATGTAACAATTTTTTTATTATTATGATAAGCTGCGATTTGTGTACCAATGCAGTGCCCTATGCACCATTACGTGCGGAAAGAAAAAAATAAATGTTAAGGACGGAATTTTCCTTTGCGGGAGGGATTTGAATAGGAAACTCCTTGATGATTTTTCGATTACGTGAGCATATTTTTTTCTCCTATTTTATCAAATGTAAACCAAAGTTCACTGTTTACCATATTGATGTGCCAAATATTTGTTTTGAGACCTATTATGCTATTTCTGATAGTATATAATATTTTGGTGATATACTCGTATGTTTGTGATAACTAATCATTTGTCCCAACTCAAAACAGAACTTTTGGTCCCATGATGTTGGGACTTGTGTCAAAAAAATTAAAATGAACTGTTTACACGTAAAAAAATAAATTAAATTGATGCAAAACATGCTTTAGAAATATAAACATCTAATCAATCTTAATAAATTAATTTGATAGTTGACGCTACATTGATTTAGACATACTATAACCACTGTTATCCCATTTAGATCAACGATCCAATCAATTTCACAGCATTGCATAATCTCAACTTACATAATAATAAAATTATTTGACTTATTGGAAAACCCGCCCCCGCCATTTTGTGTAAATTTTGAGATCTGATGTTTTAAGCGAATTAGTCATTTTCATTAAAATGGACGATTTGATTTCCCGTGCCAAAATTAAAGGACGAAGCGTCCGTAAAATTATTAAATATAAAATTTAATTATTTTTTTAATATTCTTAAATGAAAATTTCGTTCTACAGATGGTTTTAATTATATATACATCGGACGATATAAATTTTACATTATAACATTATTTCTATCAGATGAATATATTCGCAGCAATAAAGGTTTCAGCTCTTTTACTTTACTAAAATCAACAGATAGAAGAATAAAAAAAACTATGGATGTTCAAACATAGGCAAAATGGAGAATTTTACACAGTGTGTAAAGTGGCCACTTAAATCAGCCAATGATAGATCATGAGCCTAGACTTCGAAATTCCCATCTCTAAAATTTTCTAAATCCCTGTTGTAATTTGTTCATTAAAACCTAATTCCTTAAAAATAACAGTTTTTTTAATGGGGAGATGAAGCTTGCTCATATTAATTTAAATAAAAGTACATAATGTTATAGATATTAAATGATGCGGAATCAGATAGTGAGTTTGGGAAGAAATAGAAAGAGGAATCAAAGAAAGAAAAGGTAAAAAAAAAATATATTTACATACTAAAAGACCCGACAGACATTGTCCTGCCTGAACGTTGGCTTGAAAAATACTTTTCATTGATATTAGGTACCTAGGTACTTGTTTATGATTGAATTCTAAATCATGAAATAATTCGTTTTCAAATATAGAATTCTTTTGGCAAATGTCAAACTCTTCTCACCAACAGGGGTGCACTATATTCATGAATGCGATTTTCGAAAATGTATTGAATGTCAGTTAATGTTATTTTAGTATTACCAAAAATCCTGTAAAAACTAATAAATGGGAAAAATCTATAAGCAATGTAAAGAAAAAATAAACTGGAATTCATAAAAAGCAAATGTTGTTTGTAAACATTCATCAACAAACTTTTTTAAACTCAAAAAAACAACATCTTTCCATTTTTTTGTGTATGCGTTTTCATCAAATGTAACCCTGGTAGGTCTATGAATAAAAGATTTATGCTTTTAACTAAAAAAAAAATATTAAATTGAAAATATCTATGAACACTCGCAACGCAAAGATCTACATTTCGCTAAAATTCACACGTAAATCAGTAAAGCCGTTTAAGAGGTGTTCAGTGACGTCACACGTAAAAAAGTAAAATTTTATATATTAAGATATACATAATTTCGTAATTACAAAACAAAGTTTTAAAAATACGCAATAGAATTTTATGGTCCAAAATACAGTTCTTAAAATCAATCGTTAACAATGACCAATAAATTACAAATACACATTATAATTCATAGTTAGAGAGCAAGAGTCTAAAACTTGTAATCCCAGCATGGAAAAGATCCACCTCTCTTGGTAGGTTGTTCAACATACCAATCATCTTCCCCACATGCATCATCAACGATAACTTTGTCCTGCATTCAGGAAGAACACGTGGTCTGTGTGGTCTAGCTCTTAAATAAATGCTCGGTATAATATATGCGCATATAATATATGCGCTCCAAAATGTTGGGATTATAAATTAACCGGTTCAGAAGTTTAAAAGCCATCATTAGCAAGATATAATACTTTATAGTAAATGTAAGGAAGAGAGGAAGCAAAATTGGACTAGGTGGAAGTAAGAGAAAAATGATTAAAGGTAAATTTGCTTCAGTGATCGCATAAAAAGACAATTTTTTATCTAATAAATAAAGATTGGGATATTTGTTGGCAGACCTACGATTCTGGACAAGGCGGAATGAAAACCATAATATTACATTATATTCTGTGGTTTTTAGTATGAAAAAGTTTATTTTATTTTATTTATTTAATTTTATAATACGCCCAAGGGGCATTTACAAAAATTATACAGGTAAGTACAAACATAGTATTAATTAAAAAAAATAAACAACACTCTTTTTTTATACACGTAGAAACAAAAAAAGCATGCTGCAATGCATAATAAAAAGCAAAACTTTTCAATTAAAAAAAAAAAAAAATATGGAAGAAAAATTTTAGAATTAAAAAGCGAATTGTAAATAACTTGTTAAGAATTTTAAAAAAAAATTTACGTATAACAATATCGAATTAACAAATTGATGTTAAAAACAAAAAATAAAAATAAGTTCACAGTAGGCATATATAAGATAACGATATAAAATATGGTACACAAAAATATTTGATAAATTAATTTCAGAAAGAGAAAAAATATTAATTAATTTAATCTTATGTTTCTTTTTGGGATATTGAATTTTATAGAGCTTAGAAGTTCAAACGAAAGAAAAAGTAAATTGAGGATTTTAAATTGGACTAAAAGTTCGGATTAATTTATTCTAATGAAATAATAAAATTCACGAGATAATATTAGATACATAATATATTAATAGCGTAAGCGTCATAGTTTAATTACGCATTGTGACCAGTAAATTAGAGAAGGTACGTCATCACGGGTCACACTCGCCGTTTCTCCATGGTACACGATTTGAGATTTTATTTAATTTTATACCAAGAAAGGAAAAAATTATGATGTACGAAGCTTATGTCAAAAGTAAATTGAGTTACGTGATCGCCTTCTGGGGAACTGGTAACAAGACAGACATAACAAAAATACAAAGACAATAAAATAAAATTCTTAAACTAACATACAACCTACCCTACCTGACCTCTACGACTGAACTGTACAAAAAAACACACCAAACATACAAGACATAATATTAGCCAAAAATGCTTACATACACAAATATAACACCAGATAACAACAACACTATCATATTGAAAAAGCAAAGACAAACACAGGACAGTCAAAAATACTACATAATGGACTTAAACACTACAACGACTTACCTTACTACTTGAAAATTTTTACTGGAGACAAATTTAAAATCAATCTGAAAAAGCACATGATGACTGAACTAACTAGACTAGACGAGACATAAAATGACTAGACAATATAACTTTTCTAATGTAACCCTAACGGGTTTTTAAAATTGTAAATAAAAAATAAAAAAAAGCTCATTTTTGTATGGCTGCACAAGCTTTTCAACCGGTGTTTAGAGGAGGAATACACTTTTCCAGACTGGAGAAGGGCTGTTGTTATGCCTCTATACAAGGAAAAAGGTTCAAGAGTGGAATGCGAAAATTAAAGAACAATCAGCCATTTGAGCGCTGTTGGCAAAATGTATGGAAGAATACTGATTGAGAGAGTAAGAAAAAGTTACAAAGGATAGAGTGAGGGATATTCAGAGCGATTTTATGAATGGAAGAGGATGTATGGATCAAATCTTTGCTTTACGAAACATGATAGAGAAATTTTTAGCTAAAAACCAAAAGCTTTTCTGTGCATTTGTCGATCTGCAAAAAAGCGTTTGATAGAGTTGACAGAGAAAAATTATGGAAGGTGTTATCGGAGTACGGAGTGAGCGGAAATCTGACACGAGCTATTGCTTCTCTGTATAAAGACAGCACAGCATGTGTGAGGGTAAACGGATCATACACATCGTGGTTTGACATTCATAAAAAAGTGAAGCAGGGATGTGTGATGTCACCATGGCTGTTCAACATGTATATCGATAACCGCACGAAAGAACTAAAAGGCTTAAGAATGGGAGCAAAAATGGGTGATTTGAATGTCAATTGTCTTTTGTATGCCAACGATGCCGTACTTCTTGCTAAAAACAAAGAGGAACTGCAATTCTTGGTAACAAAGGTCTACGATGTATGCAAGGGAAGCAATTTGCTGATGAATGTCGATAAATTGAATGTGATGGTTTTTAAAAGAAATGAAAGTATGACTTAACGTAAAATCACTGTAAATGGAGTTTTTATATTTTACATTTTTATATTTTATTTTTGCACCACAACAGGCCAGGAGGCCCAATTACAGTGGTGAATTACATTACAGAAAACCCAGGCTTGAGAAAAATCACATTAGATGTTTGTGTTCTCACCGGGAATCGAACCCGGAACCTTCCGTGTGTGAGTCAAGCGTCTTGACCACTACACCACGAAGGCCGCCAAATTAATTAGTTAGTTTATTATTTATTAGTTTTATTAAAACAAGTAGAGGAAGTATGTTTACTAGGGATGAAATGACTGAGAAAGATATTGAGAGGAGGGTGAGTTCCAGGAACAGAGTAAACGGTGCACTCAAATCAACTTTGGCAAATAAATGTTTGTTACAAGAGGCAAAATTAGCAGTTCACAACGGAGTCCTGGTCCCGACCCTGATGTATGGGAGCGAAGTATGGACTTGGAAAAACAGGGATGAAAACAGGCTGAATGCTGTTGAAATGCGATCTCTCAGGCGAATGAGTGGTAAAACTATGTACGATAAATGCACAAATGTTGAGATCCGGACAAATTCAAGAAAGGAGCTCTGTACTGGTTTGGACATGTGGAACAAAAGGACAGCGAAAGAACGGCTAAGAATATTTACAATGCGAATGTTGATGTACGCAGAAATAGAGGACAACCGAGAAATACATGGCACGACCAAATCCAACAAATACTTGAAAATGGACCTGTCGAAAGTCGGAATAATCGGCACGCGTGCATGATAAGATGTATGAATGTAGAGGAAGCGAGATCTGTATGCAAAGATAAAGTGTTGTGGCGTTCTATCATCTCTGTCTTCTCTTACGGGAAAACGTTGTGATGGTTTGTTGTTGTTTTTTCATTTGTAAAACTTTTCTTTTATTTTTTATTCATTTAATTTCTTTAATTTAGGAAACATACAGTACAGTTACATAGTTTTATATTTTATACAGTTAGACTTAACTCTAATGGACCAGTGAAGTTTTTATATGATATAATAATTATATGAATAAAAATAAACATTTATAGAAGTTGTTTAAAAATTTAAATTAAATTAAAAAAATGAAGAAAATTAGTGAAAGTAATTAAAAGTAAAGAATTTAAATAAAGAATGAAAAACATACTAAGATGTAAAAATAAAATAAAATAATATCATTTTTTAAAAAAGGAAAAACATAAATATACACATACATATTTTAAGGGATTCAAAGAAACGATGAGAAGAATCTTTAAAGAATCTTTTAATAAGAAAATAAATTTATGTCAATTTAAAAAACATCTTCAAAATTAATGACACACAGTAAGAGCAGCAATATATTTATTTTGTAAACATATACAATACAAGTAATTAAAAGTAGTTTAAAGGTATAAAAACATGTCAATGCAGCAGAGAAAAAAGAAGGAATAACATGTATGGCAAGTAATATTTAAAATTTGAAAAAGCTTAAATATTATTCATTTTATTTTATTTATTTTATTTTATTTTATTTGGGATTTTTACAGCTATTACATAAACAAAATAAGTAGAAAAATCTTAACAATGCTAAAGCCAATTAAAAAAATCCACTGTAAATATAATGACACATAATATATAAGAAAAGAAGTTGAGTAATTGTATTTGTGTGACGTTTGTATTCATGTGTATATGAATGTGTGTATGCGTGAATGAATGAGGGAGAGGGTGCGTATGTGTGGGTGCGTAAGTATAAAAAAATAATTGTTTAAAACTTGTAATTGTATTAAAAATGGTACAATAAAGAGCTTAGTAAAAAGTTAGAAACCTTTTTGTTAAAATTCAAATGAAGAAATGCTTTAAATCGTATTTTTTTTAAAAAGTATGTCAAATTTGAAAACCGTATTCCGAAAAAAAAAAGCATTTTATTTTAAAAATTTAACTGATACACATCGAATGAATAATGTGCGACGAGTCCTATACAATACGGTAGGTAACCACAAAATGCATTTAATACGAAATAATGACAACAATAAAATAAGGTTTGACAATACGCGAACGTTGATTCAAAAGATTAAGTTTAAAGCTTGAGAATTTTATATTTTAGGATGATGGGTACAGTAAATAAAAATAACATAATGAAGAATTTTTTTTATCTAAAGGTTCGTCTTGTACGCAGTGCAGTTAACATGGTTGGAGTGGGGAAGTATATTTTAGTAAAAAAAAAAAATCTCTTATTTTATTCAACTAATCTGGTTGGTGGATGAGGGAGCTTGGGTGGATGATATGCCACCGGGATTCCTACATCATAATATATTGAAATTCTTTTTCGTATTTTCCCTTTCAAATTAAAAAAAGTTATTTATTTGCCATGACAATTATATGGTCTATTTTATTTATTTATTCATACAAACATATTTCAAAAAAATATAAAAATAACGTATCCCAAACTCTATGAGGCCAAGGGCCATGTGTTGAGTTGGAGTACAACATAATGTTAAGAAGAAGCACGTACATAATGAAGTAAAAGCAAAAATAAATATTCAATATTATAACAGAAACATACATATATATTTCAAAGGGCACCTGGACAACATGTTTAAAAGTATATTAATCTATGCAATATTTCGCAGCAGTTTTCTGCAGTAAAAAACTTGAACGACTTCAGAATACATGCATAAGGTACATTTTTGGTCTTAGGAAATATGACCACATTTCTGATTTTCGTAGGCAACTGAAATGGCTCAAAATTTTTTATATATACTTTATACCTGCGTGAAAAATTTCAACGCTTATCAGTTCATGGTTTAACTCTTTGTTCTAATTCTCAAGGCACAATCTTAATACCCCTCCACAATTCCTGTTTCTTCTCTAACTCATATAGTGTACATGCAGCTTGACTGTGGAATCATCTCCCATCCACCATCAAAGATGTTACTACAGTATCTCTGTTTAAATCACGTCTGAAGAAACATCTACTTTCCCTTCCTTAATCTCTCCTCCTTTCCTTTTTCCTCTTTCCTCTTTTTTCCTTTTTCCCATTGAGTAATAGTTTTGATTTAAGGTAATTTATAAACAAATACGTTTATTTCTATTTTTATATATCTTTAGTTTTTTTATCTTTTTTTCTATTGAATATGTTCTGTAACTTGAATTATAAAAATAAAACTTTTATTTTATTGGTTGGATAGAATAAATTGCCATTTGGCAATAAGCCTGCCAATGTACAAATAACACTATGTACAAAAAGCTAAATAAATAAATTAAAAATAGAATACAAGGTAAGATTAGAAATTTAAAAAAAATAAGACTTATTGAAGATTTCACATTTATTTTTATTATGAATACAGGAGAGGAAAAAATAAATTAAATGAATTAGGCGTGATATAGTAAGAAATAGTTCAAATAAAAACAAATATGGAACTCCTTTAGCTGAAAATTTGTGTAATATGCGATCAGAAAATAGGTCACAAGAATTCTTAAATTGATCCCGGTAAGTGTAGGGGGCTTTTAAATAACCCTGGCTGATGAGTGAAACATATCACCATACCTCTAATGTTGTAAAAATGTGCCAGACACGCTGCAATTGCAGTGTAAATGCAGTGCCCTATGCATCACTGGGTGTAGATTGAAAAATAATGATGCATATATAAATAATATTTTAATAATGCTCTTAAAATATGCTTATTCAGTGACGCTCTGAAAAGCTTATCTAAGATGTTTTTTATGACATCTCTGAAGGAAGCAATAAAATTTTATTTTATGATAAGCAACATATGGTGCATTTTATCGAATTGTACGTAATACCATATCATTATATAAAATAACATATAACATGATAACATAAACTCAGAAATTGTCTTCAAAACAAACCATCTTTAATACTTGGGTGTTTTTATTTCGTTGACATAATATTTTGTCTGATTTAATTGAATGTCTTTATTTTTGTAAGATTATAAACACGTATCTGTTTTATTTTATTTTGTGATTTAAATTTTTGTTATTAAAAGCGCTGATTTTTATTTAATAAAATCATTTAATATCATCCAAACAAAAAACAAATATAACAAAAAAAAAGGTCTTGCCGTAACACGGAATGTTCCTAGCTAGTCGGAAACGTAGACAATTAACCTCTGTAAATTGCAAAAACTCCGATATAAATAAAATAATTTGTAATTTTTTGAGCAGTGAACTTAAAACATCTTTTTAAGCTTTTTTTTGTTTTCACAAAAATAAAAAAACAGGAATTTTGATAAAAAATGTGATAAAAGTCAGATACCCAAAAAACTGCTATCTATGGCGGTTTCAAATGTAGACTTGTATAAAAAATATTTTTAAAATTTGTTTGTTACTTACTATCGAATCATTTATTGATATTATTAATAATTTTTTGTCATTTTATAATAATAATAATAAAACATCGATATTTTAATAATTAGTTTATATATATTTATTATAATCAAATAAACATTATTTATTATGTTTTCAATGTTATTTGTAATATTTTATTGTATGAAAACATTTTTTTTTTCATTTGAAGCTTTTAAGATTATTTTATATTCATGTTTTTTTTTTTTAATTTGCATCTAAAAATAAAAGAGTCGTTGACTTTGGTTCCGAACCCGACCTTTATTTTCCTTAGTGCGCCGTCCTGGAAGGCCGTCAATGAAGATCTTTCGACTTTATTCGGCGGAACTAAGGGCCGCTGGATCGACATGGAAAGAGGCTGAAGTGCTGGCTGGCGATAGGGTCTCCTGGAGGCAATTGGTGATGTCCACTGGATATGGACAATAAGAAGAAGAGATAAGTCTGCCTCGTTGTAAAGCAGTTGGCGCGTACGCTTACCACTCTTGAGGTTATGAGTACAGAGTTAGACTTTTTGCAGGGTGAACGTAAAATACTGATTTAAAGGATTTTAAGTGCAATATTACATTGTTGCTGGAAAGCCACCGAAAGCGTAATACTGATTACCTTACCCTTTTTTCTTATTCTCCAAGCGGATAAATCTGATATATCTGAATGGGGAAGGCGAAAAAAACTTAGGTTTAATGTTTCCAAGTGTTGGTCACGTCCTTCACTAGGGCCCAAAAAACTCTTTTTTTTCGCTACAAAATGAATGACCAGAATCTGATACGAACATCGAATGTTAAGGATCTGGGCGTTAGACTTGTGAACACCCTGACATTTCATGAACACACAGAGACAATCAGTGGTAATGCATTGAAGATGTTAGGATTTGTTCTGCGTACTGCCAGGGTTTTCGAAAATACCCGCGTACTAAGAACTCTTTACAACTCCTTGGTGCGAAGTAGACTCGAGAGTGGCTCGATGATTTGGGGGCCACGTGAACTGAAGAACTCTCCTATGATAGAGAAAATCCAAAAGAAGTTTCTGAGATATCTCAGCATGAGAGAATGCGGGTATTATCCTTGGCTCTACCTGACCGAGTTTCTCCAGGGTATACTTAGCTACAACAGAGACTAGAAAGAATGTGTATTTGATTACACATTTTTATCTATTGTTGCGCGGTATGATTGATAATTCTGAGATTATGATGAGCATTAGTTTGTCTGTTCTTGGTAATTACCTAAGACAGCGTCAGCATAGATTGTTTCATATCTGCAGACTCATGATGAGACAGGTATACCGCTCGAGGATCTAAAGAAACAAGTCATAATGTCACATAAATCTGGCCCTCGAACAGGGACATGTACATTTATATTTAGAGTTCCTCCCTCTGTGCGACATTCCTTAATTTCTTTCTCCAAGTTGGCCATTGATTGGGAGCTACACAAAGTCAGAGACTGGGTCGATTACTTGAGATGTGGTCATTGCCAACTTTATGGCCACATAGCATCTCGATGCACTGCTGACTCACCTACTTGTTCCCACTGTGCCAAACTCGGACATAACCGTGATGCCTGCCCCAACCCTGACAAGTCTCCGATATGTGCCACATGCAAATTCTTTAAGAAACCCGCCACCCACGTAACGGGAACTAGAGATTGTCCTGCCCGTCAATCTGCCGAAACAAAAGAATTGTCACGGATTAATTTTTTAGTCCAAAGTTAAAACGTCGGAATCTCGAACGTAGTTTCTCTATTTACTATCAAAACATTCGAGGCATAAACACTAAGTTAAATACCTTGAGATGTAATCTTTCTACAGGATGTAAATACGATTTTCTATTTTTTACGGAAACCTGGCTATCTGACAATATCATGTCAACCGAACTAGGACTAGCTGAGTATAATATATTTCGTTGCGATCGTTCAGTATCTTCAAATAAAAGACGAGGCGGTGGTGTCATGATATGTGTAAATAAATTGTATTCTTGTTACACCGTTGAGTCTTCTAGCAATATTGCAGATCAAATTATATTATGTGTTTCAGTTGGTTCCAAAAAAATGATTATTGGTTGTGTTTATATTCCACCTTCTTCGTCTATTGATACTTACAAGGCCCACACAGAATTGGTAGAGCGAGTTTCCACTGATGCAGCTTCTGTGCTGATATGTGGAGATTATAATTTGCCTAAAGTATCTTGGATTAATGATGGAAGTGGAGTTAAAACACAAAGCCCCAATACCCCTCAAACAGCGGTGGTAGTAAATTCATTTGCTTACATGAACATGTATCAATTAAATTTCGTAAAAAATTGTTCAGGATACTGTCTAGATTTGATTTTCAGTACTATACCTAACATTTCTGTATTAGAATCTATTGATCCTTTGTTGCCCATCGACAAGTATCACCCACCACTTGATTTTAATGTTACGCATGCCTTTAATATTGACTCACTTAAGCCTAACGATAATGCGCATTACAAGTTTGATAAAGGTGATTATGATGGGTTAAACTTATATTTCTTGTCCTATGACTGGAGCACTATTTTTTCTTATACTGATATTAATGAGGCTGTAATTAACTTTAACCAATGTTTGAATGAAGCAATAAATATGTTCATCCCCAAAGCTAACTTTATCCGACCAAAGTTTCCAAAATGGTTCAGTCCGTATTTAAAAAACTTAATATTTGAAAAAAAAAGAAATCACAAATTATATAAATCAACTGGCAACCTAATAAATTACCAAATATTTTCCCAATTGAGAGGAATGGTAAAAGCAGAGACAAGAATCTGTTACAGTGTCTTTATTAGCAATACTGAGCAGATGATAAACGATGACCCGAAAAAGTTTTGGAGATTTGTTTCGGATAAGCGTAGCGATCACCATATACCGTCAATTATGTTCCTCAATGACGGACGAGCAACTAATGGTGCCGACATTGCAAATCTTTTTGCAACTCATTTTTCATCCGTTTTTGCAAATAATAATTCCTCATGCTGCGCTATCCCTTTACAATATTCAAATACTATAGATTTAAACAGTTGCACAATTTCTAATAAAGATGTTTTCCGTTCTATGAACAAATTAACTAGTAAAAAGACCACTGGGCCTGATGGTATTCCAGATTTATTATTAAAAAATTGTAGCTACACTCTCTCTAAACCAATTTCATTCATGTTTAATCTCTCTCTGTCATCTGGTGAGTTTCCATCCTTATGGAAGATAAGTTATATAAGGCCTATTTTTAAATCAGGCGATAAATCTAATGTTAGCAATTATAGGCCTATCTCAACATTATCTTGTATCCCTAAAATGTTTGAAGCTATAATTGCTAGCAAAATCACGCCCATGTTTAAGAATATACTGATCGATGAACAGCATGGATTTAGATCTGCCAGATCAACCACCTCTAACCTGGTAGATTATACCCAGGTTATTGTCAAAGCACTCGAAAATGGTCAGCAGATTGATGTTCTTTATACAGATTTTTCTAAGGCATTTGACAAAGTAGATCATAAAATTCTCATGTATAAATTACATGCCTTGGGAATAAGAGATCCATTACTATCATTTATTAAATCGTATCTAACTAGTAGGACACAAAATGTTCGGATAAATAACTATTTATCAACCAGTATTGATGTTACATCGGGTGTACCTCAGGGTGCTCATTTGGCACCCCTGCTTTTCAATTTGTTTATTAATGATGTTGCTAAATCATTCTCTTACTCTCGTTTTTGGCTCTTCGCGGACGACAACAAAATTCTCAAAATAATTCAAACTTTACAAGACTGCTTTCTTCTTCAATCAGACATTAACTCTTTTAACCGATGGTGTAAAGTCAATAAATTAAAACTAAATATAAAAAAATGCAAAATAATGTCATTTCATAGAACAAAACAACCAATTTCCTTCGAGTACCTATTAGAAAACTCCAAAATTGATGTAGTCAAGTCCATCAGAGATTTAGGAGTTGTTTTGGACTATAAACTGACATACAACGAGCATATAGATAATACAGTAAATAAATCACTGAAATTACTTGGCTTCATTAACAGAATATCCTCTGATTTTACTAATGTCCGTACAATCAAAACTCTTTATTGCTCAACTGTTCGCCCTCTTCTTGAATATGCCTCAGTGGTCTGGTCTCCATTCTATGTCAATCGCATAAATCACATTGAATCAGTCCAACATCGCTTGCTTCGAAAAATAGCGTGGATGCTTGGACTAGAGAGAGATAATTATTCTTATGCCAAAATAGAGTCAATGTTAAATATTTCTAGTCTACAAAAACGTAGAACTAATATTGACTCCATATATATGTTCGGCATACTAAATGGTATAATCGATGTTCCATCATTACTGGGACAAGTAAAATTCAATATTCCGACTCGTAGATTGAGAAACAATGAAGTACTGTTCATCGATCAGCATAGAACAAACTATGGCCTAAATTCTCCAATGACCCGCCTTTGTCGTATTGTTAACTCAAGACAGGATCTGGACTTTTTTGGTTTAAGTTTACAACGATTTAAACGAGCACTAAATAAATAGTCCAGATCTTGTCTCGATGTCCCTTATGTTTGTCAATGCTTCTTTCTTTTTTCTTTAAATGTTTTAAACTACTCTTTTATTTGTAATATTTAAACCTTATAAATTGTATACATGGACAATGTCCGTTAATAAATAAATAAATAAATAAATATTCCGATATACAGGACCCACTTGCCTATGGTTGTGTCTGTTGGAAGAGCTACTGCTATGCTGAACAATATCGCTCTGGATATTGATCTGTTCCATGTATCCGGAGGGGTTTCCCGGAGCAGGATTCTCCTATTACTTTGACATAAGTCTCTTTCATGTATTTTTTCCTTTTTTATAATATGTACGTACCTATTGAATAAATGTTTGTTATGAATTTGTTATATTTAAAATAAATGAATTGAATTGAATTATATAACAGAGGATTGAATAAATGCTGAATTAACCTTAATAATGCAGTGTCCTATGCACCCTTGGATGCGAAAAAGGAAATGACGATGAATAAAAATATTAATTTGTAATGTCAATACTTTTTAGAGGTGTTACTTTAAATATTTATATGTTATGAAACTTTACAAAATGGGTAATGAGCGTGCTTGAAATTTCAAAATTTTCTCATCATTCGAAATTCGAAGTAGCGACACTGATTGGCCGGATGAGATGTTACAAGTTGCCATGCGATGAATTCCAAATTTAAATTATCTTTCGCTTTCATTTGTTTTTATTATTCCTGGCAATACAAGATTTCGTCAACTCGAGAAAACATAAATTCGTTACTGACGTCAGAGTTTTATCAAGTATTTTTGTTTTACAAATAAACTAATTTATTATAAAAATATGAAGTCACAAATCTAGAAGGTAAAAAAGCGTATTTTTATGTACAAACAGTAATGTTTTTTCATATCGGGGGTTACCATTAGTTGTGTCCGTTTTTTTCCAAATTAAGAAAACATGACGACACAATAAAAAAAAACATCTTCAAATTAGTTAATAGTATATTTCTCTTTGTTATTTTCAAACAAATTAATGAATATTTTAAAGCATCTTCACTGTATGCTGCGCAAATATTGTTTGCATTCTAGGAAGTTTTATTCCTTCAATTGAACGCGAACAAAAGGAGGTGTCGAAAATGTTAACATTCGTCTACTCTACATTCTTTTTTGAAACCTTGTAATCAAATATATATTTACACTAATTTTTAAAATGTAAAAGTGTATTTGTTTGTGTTTCTTTCACGCCGCAACGTAAGAACTAAGAACTGATTGACATATTTTTAAAGGTAAGAACTAAAATATAATACTTATTTACTTCTTATGACGAAATTAAAAAGTTAAAAAAAAATATATATATTTATACCAACAATGGTAAAGATAATTTGAAGGTAGAGGGTTGGTAGCGTATTTTTGCAACCGCTCAGGTTAATTTATCTTCAACTATACCGTCATGGTGAAAGCACGACGTGCTTACCTTTCGATTGTAATCGCTTCGCAAGAACCTTTGAGCAATGGCTCCATTTTATAAAAGCATAATACTCTCAAATCGCAAGAGTATTTTACTCTTAAATATAAAAACAACTAAATATTTTCAATATAAAGTATGAATATCATAAAAAATAAAAATACACAGTGCTGCATTAAAAAAATTAGATTTAGTGATTTTTTTTTATTTGGCATTAGACTATTTTAAACTAAACTAATTAAAAAATATGTCTCATTGTGTGTCTTATTATCAGCGCTTTGATTTTTTATTTTTTTTGTATTTTTTAATTACTTCGCGTGTGACGTCTCAAGTTCACTTCCACTTCTTCTTGACGAATTATGCTGATTTTTCAGTTAACTTACCGTAAACCAGAAATCTATCACAACATTTTTTTCATTGGTAGATTCGGAAGAACAAGTGACGTCATACAAAGAAGTTCGTATTTATTAAAATCATTTTTAGATTTTTTTCCATATGTTTTCAAGAAACTTTGCCTTACAATTTAATGCTGCTAATAAAATTAACAACGCATTTTAGAATACATTTTTTGTAACCGATTTCCCGTAGGGCTGAACTTCTTCATGATGATTATAATTTTTACAGAAAAATATTCCTCTGTTAGTATAATGATATGATGTTGCTGTTTTTAATTTAGAAATGAAGATGCTACCGTTAAATACGGATTTTTCAAAGCGTCCTGAGTAAAAAAATGCAATTTAAAAAAAAACAGTCATTTGTGTTTTGTCCGTTTTTATCATATCAAGTGATTTTAGAACTAGAGTCATGCAATCAGATCATTTAAATACAATATAGTTATTTTCCAACATCAACATTCTTTATGAAATACGCATTTTGAGGGCATTTTGAGAAAACATGAAATTTGAAAGCCTTACAGAATCAAATCAACTGACAGTTAGCTAACAGATTTTTTTGCAGGTTACGGAAATTTTAATTGTGACTACAGTGGCATTCTAATTTTGAAATTCTTGGCTAAGAACTCTTTAAAAAACCACTTGTAGTGACGTCGAAACACGACTATGTAAATTGTCCTTATGGATTTGAAGTAAACATTTGTGAAGACACTAGTTTATTGTTTGCAATGCAGAAGAAAATAAATATTAAAATAAATAATAAATGTTCCTTAAAATATTTGACGTAAAATAGAAAGGTTCCTAATGATTATCAAGATTATTCTGATTGTCCTTCTAATATGATTTCTAGATCCTTTGAGAATAGAGTAATTCCATTTAACAATTTGACATTTATCCTTAAGCTTAGGATTAATAGATAAACTAGCAATTACAAAATTAATATTTGATTTTGAATTTTAGTCATTTAAAAATGTCCGTTAGCTCTCCATAAATAATTGTTTGTTAAATAATAATATAACTTTTTTTATTAAAGAACAAAATATCATCTTCTTATTATTGCCAAAAAAACATTGCAAAAATAGTAATGGAAAATAAATACCGGGAACCTATCAATTAAAATTCATATTTAAAGAATTTTGTGTACCATATAAAAATGCTACCATGCATGTAAAAGTAAACACAGATCTAAAAAAGGGGAAAATCGAGATCAAAAAGGGTGTAAGACAGGGTGACACTATATGACCAATTTTTTTTACTTTAGTCTTTGAAGACTTTTTCAAGATTCTAAATTGAAATAATAAAGGCATAATAAAAGGTGGTCAGTATTTTAATCACTTTAGTTTTGCAAATGATAAAGTAATAATAAGTAAGGGCTAAATGACCTTAAAACTACAGAAAAAGAACTTTACAAAGTCTCTAGAAAGATTAGTTTTGAAATGAATCTAGACAATACCAAGATTTTGAGTTTAAAACCTAATAAAATGTGTAGCGGAAATAAAATTATTGGTGCTGCTGACAAATACATTAACCTTGGGCTTAAAATCAAATTGGGAAATTCAAATAAAACTAGGGAACTGCCTAGACGAATTGGATTAAGTTGGGCTGCTTTTAGAAAGCTAAAACATGTTTTTAGATATAAGGAAATCCCAAACATTCCGAAAGCCAAAGTCTACAACATATGGTCTTTAAACCGCGTAACTCACTGCCAGAAGTGTCCACAAAATTAAGTTCTCTCGGCAGTCTATGTAAAGACAAATGCTGGGCATCTCCTTAAGAGACCGAATAAGGAATGAAGAGATAAGACGCCCTACAAAGATGACTGACATTGGAGGAGTGGGAAGACAAAAATGACAATGGGCGGGTCATGTGGCGTGACACAAAGTTGATAGGTGAACCTCCAGAATACTAAATTTGAGACCCTACGAAAATAAAAGGGAAGTAGGGAGACCACAGAAGAGATGAACTGACAACATTGTTGAACTCGTAGGACATGGGTGGAAACATGAGTGCCCAGAGAGTGCCCAGGACAGAAAAACATGGAAAAATTTTGAAGAGGTCTATATCCAGCAGTGGAGAAAAACGGTTTGATAAGAAGAAGAAGAAGAAAAAAAAGAGTTGTTCACCAAAAGCTGATGATATATATCAAGTCATTGAAAAAAAAATTTTCTATGATATATTTTGTTGCCCTTTTATATATTGAAAAAAAAAATGTTTCCTTTTTTAATTACTATAAAAAAAATACCATATAATCTTTTACTGAATATTTTATTTTCTCTTTCTTATCTTACACAAAAATATAACTGTCCATCATTTATTATAGGAGCAAAAATTCATTGACATATTCTTGTATACTCACGAACAGGCCATGCCTTTGTCGGATTTTTTGTTTACTATTTTTACTATTAAAACGTATATCATTGCCATGTAATTATACTTTATTTTTTTAAAAACTCTATTTTACCTTTTATGTTTATTGAAAATGGGAAAAAAAAAAAAAAAAAAAAAACAGATATCACTACCACTCAATGTTTCATCATTTTTAGATACATGTATCCAAAGAATTAAAATTCTTAATTATAATAATATAAAAACGTATTTGGTTTTATTCCACGTTTACTGGTCACTGGTAAAAAAATATAAATAAAAGTGGAATAAAACTTTATACGTATTTTTATTATTATAATTAAAAATGCAGTTCCACCAAGAAATATCAGTAGAAAAACTCAATATAATTTTGATTCTCATACGGGCAATACATGTGGTGCACAAAGTCACTATTCTTTTAGAGGAAAACTTTTTTTAACACTCCTAGAAAATTAAATATGTATCTAAAAAAAAATTCACCCGCCCGTTCCTATGATATAACGAGCGCGGCGCGGCGTTGTAAATTGCAATCCATTAATTAATATCTCTATTCTCTTCAAGTAGATCTTAACATAAGAATAAAATAAATAACATGTTAAGGTATATTAGATAATTCCTAATGGAATATTTTGTACATTAGGATCGCCAAAAATACTAAAATTTCGAGTACCCAAAGACAAATGTAAAAAAACATTAGTTTGCGAGAAAGATATGTAATCTAAATAGATCACTAAACAAGACACACATAATTTCGATATGATGAAAAGAGACAGTGATTATAGGGAGATTATTTCCTAACCTCGGGTTACCTACAGTTAACTAACGGTAACCTCAGGTTAACTAACGGTAACACAGTGACTTAGGGGAGTTTTTTCACACGATCTGTTAAAGGTTAAAAGAAAACTAAAGAAGCGCATTAATAAAATTTTCAGTACCTTTTCTTTTCAGATAATACTCGTATGCATGAGACACGATTGATGTATATATATATATGTGTGTAGAAGTATATGAAAAAAATAAAAATTACCAACCACTTAAAAAATAAAATAAAAATTACTTTCTAATCAAACTTTCGAGTAAGGTTTTATTTTTAAAATGCCTGTTTGTCTCAAAACGGGGTCATTATTTTCAAATTAATTAAACACCCTAATAAATCTAATCCACACGATTTAATAGGGCGTGATTAAAAATGTCTATCCACTTCCTTCTTGTCACTCTGCCTTCTCCTGCGGGGATATTGAATGGGGGTTGGTTAACGACTTACTACCCCGAGCCACCCCCTTAGGACATTGCTAAGTGAAATAGCTATCTACTCTAAAATACAAGTACCCTTCTCGATAAAAGGGTGGATCGTGACAAAAATAAAATATAAATTTACCCTAATATTATTATGTTGTTATAATATCGCTTTAGTAAAGGGTGGCGAATTTTTAAAGGGTATAAAACAATAATTCGAATATGTGTGAGTTATACAAACATCATCATCCCCAATTCCATACCCAGTGGTGCATATGACGCTGCATTCATACACCAAATACAACACTATTTGATTATATGAAGGTAAGGTGATTAGTCTTACGCTTCAGTTTCCAGTCCATGAAGAATGAAATAATTCAGTTCAATAAATATTTTTAATTGATATTTCACTTCTGCCCTATCAGGAATCACACCCAGGACCTCTAAAATGGTAGGCTAACACTCTTACTACTTTGCAACGAGGCGGAATTATCTCCATTCGATTTTCTTATCCAGAATTTTCATCTAAGAGCAATCATCGAGTCTAAAACACCCGTTCATGATTATGGTTCTATTTCATGCCCTTTGTTCATTGTGACAAGATACTTAGTACATGAGACATGAAAAATATTGATTTCATGTTGAAACTGTTATATTCTAATTACAGATGATCATTCGAATGAAAATGGTGGAATTCATTCGATTATTAAATTTGGATGAAAGTACGAATGCAGTAATTCCTTTGGATGAATGATTAAATTAGGGAATTAATTCATTGAACTTGATTTCTTTTTTAAAAACCCGTTACCCTCTGTATCAGAAACGATTTTATACGGAAAACGTGCAAAATCGAAGGTATGGTGCACTGGAGTAAACAGAATGAGCAGCGATAGACTGGTGCTCGTAGCAGTAAAAAAACTGCCTTACAGACGGCGCCCTCGTGGAAGACCCCTTAAGCGATGGAAGGATAGTTGGACCTCATAACGGGAGACTGAGTATTAGTAAATAATTCGATTATGTAATTCATTCGATTATTTTCATATATAATTCTAATCGAAGCAATTTCACCCATCCATCTCTTTTGTGGCCTTCCGCACTTTATTTGTTTACCTACGGTTTCCTCTAAAATTTTCTGGGTGTCTACCTGCCATCATTTTACCTCGCCAAGTGTCCTGCTCACTACCATTTTAATTTTGCTGCACGTAAAACATAATAGCCGGTAAAACATGGATGATATAAGCGGAAGATAGAAAGGAATTGAGCCGTTTGGGAGAAGCCTTTCTCCAGCAATAGAGAGAACAAGGCTGAAGACGAAGAAGAGTTCTAATAAGTAATTATGTATTATAATCAATTATGCTTGTACAAATTTTATTTCCAAATACTTGTATATGCAATAAAATAATATTAAATACTCTCAGGAAGTCTACCATTAATATTTCTCCATCATTGAAGTTCCGGTCACGAACCCTCGTTTTGAAAAATGTAAAATTGGTTTTATTTCTACGCCCCTGTCCGTCACGTGATCCCACTACTCTTCTCCGGGGGCTGGACTCAGGGGTGGGGACGGGGTGGCGGATGTAGGGTTGGGCGGAAGTCGGGAAATGGCCGTGTATGGTTTTACAGCTTCCGTCATTGGCAGTTTAGCAGTGCCAATATCGTCTGGCGCAAAGTGGATGTCATCTTTAGATATCACTCCTTCGGAGCAGCGGTCGCCAACCTTGGGAACCTCACGCATCACGAATTTTCAGAATTTTAAACCACGTAAAGCGTGTGCATTCATTTCACTTTTTATTGTGTATATAAACAATATTTTTAATTGTTTTCGTCTCTTTCGCACTAACACCGGCCACAGAACAAAGTGTATGTGTTCCTTGTTTTAAATTCTATTCTCCTGCTCTTTTTTTATACGGAAAAACAGATTTATTGTGGTATTGACATCACTTCATTCATATGGTTATTTATTTTTTTATAAAAACAACAAATCAAATATTACAAAAATTCCGCTTTCACCATTCTAATAAATAAGTGAGATATATCCAGTCTTGTATTGAACACAAGAATTAATTTAATATTAAAAGCACTTTTCTATAGTTGCTTTGCCGTGGAAAATAATGCGTTAATTTTTCTGACTATTTTTCACTGACCACTAATGGTCCGCAAACCACCAGTTTAGCGACCATTTCTCAAGAGGACTATTCTGCTGGAAAGCAGAATTTTTCCAATTATCATATTTCTCGGACTTTTTTTGTGATCTGATTTGAATAATTCGATTTTTAAAAATTCTAATATCAACTTATACTTAAAGCATTCACTATCTTATTCATTATTTTTTTAACCTTTATCTTTTCAATAAATTACTGTTAAGTTTTATGTTTAATTGTTCTTAATTTAAATTCTTATTGATTTTTGTGATTGCCACATCAGAGTATTGTTACTCTGGTGGGTACTAATAGCATAGTATATAAATATAGCACAAGGGCCATAATCTCTCTCTATTTCGTTTTGTCCCGAAGTTTTCGGTCGTCACAGAGCGCACTGTGCTTCAAAATAAATTGTATACAGTCCACTATTATCAAGATCTTTTATTTTGTAAAGATCGTCGCCATATTTATTGAATTTTTCAATTACACATTTCAATAAATGTTTGTATATATTTGAATACTGGCTAAAAGACGGAACGGTCTCCTTCGCGAGGACACTAATTACTTTTTAGTCCTGACAAAGAGCGTGTACGTCTTGTACTACAGATCGGTTATATATGAATATTTATCATTCAAACTTTTTACAGGGAAAGTTTTATTTATTTATACGCCCAATGGGCACTTTTAAGAACATATTCATGCAAAGAAAATAATTATAAAGGAAAGAAGAAAGACACAATGGTATATTATAGTAGACTTAGTGGGAGTGGAAGCGGGAGAGAGGTGTTGATAATTTAATTTGATTCAGTGATCGTATGAAATAAGACAACTTGCTATCAAAGAAATCAAGACTGGTATGTTTGTCGGCAGACCTAAGAATTCTGGGCATAGGGGAATAAAAACCTTAGTTAGTTCTATGGTTATCGGTATGAAAGAGTTAGTTTTGTCTGAGGTTTCTAGTTAAGATATTTAATTTTATTAAGCTAAGTAGATCAGGCACATCAAATAGTGAGTCTAGAATTTTAATTTGGACTAGAAGGTCGGATTTATTTCGTCGGTCTAATGTCATAAATAAAAGGTAAAAACATAACTTTCTCCAAATTACAACAGAGATGGAGAATACCTTAAAGAAGGTAATATGAAAGTCTAGGCATTCACAGGGCTTATGATCAGTCATTGGCTGGTTTAAGTGGCCATCTTAAGGTATTATCCATCCCTGTTGAAATTTGTTAATCTTAATGACTCCCGAGGGGGTGAAATCCAGTCTTTTGTCTACAAAAATTTGGACAAACTTAAAACTTGTAATAATTTTCTCCCTTTTTTCTGAATGATGAGAAAATGATGCATAGCAAAAAAAAACCGAATTAGTCAATAATGTATTCTTTTTCATTATTTTATAACAAACTAGTCAATTGTTTATAGAATTTTCACCGTACACTATGCAAATATCGCGAGCAGCTTTATTCCCTCGATTGATCGCGAACAGAAGAAGGCGTCGAAAATGCTTACTTCCGTCTATTTGTCATTCCATTTTAAAGGCTCGAAATCATATAAAATAATATAATGAAACGTAAAAACAAAAATAATTTATTGCAGAAAATATTTTTTTCTTTCTAATGATGAATAACTTTAAACATTTTAATTAATTAACGTTTGGTGGTCATTTTTAAATTGAAAAAAAAACAGACGTAACTTATGTTTACACCTAGTGTGTAAAACAAATTTACATTTCAATTTATTGATGAATGTGTATTTTCAATGTTTTGGTTGTTTTTTTAATAATTAATTAATCTATTATGTTTTATGTATTTCTATTTTTTACAAGGTTTTGTACAATTGTTTTATTTTGATATTTTATAAATCGCCATTTTTGTGAAACCACCTCAAGAGCGCCGTACAATAAATTAATATCCCAGCAAGTCTTTTTATTATTTTATTTTTGCACCACAACAGGCCAAGGGGTTCAATTATAGTGATGAATTACATCACAAAATACCCAGGCTTGAGAAAAATCACTTTAAATTTTTGTGCTCTCACCGGGAATTGAACCCGGAACCTTCCGTGTGTGACCACTAAACCACAAAGGCCGCCTGGCAGCTACAGAGCGCATGGATTCTAGTTTCTCGTCTCCCAATTATGATATATTACAAATACAATAACTATAGGAGCTAGATTTAAGCACGTCTTGTAGCTACAGAGCGCACGGACAGTAAGAAATCTAGCTATAATTATTTTGTTTGACAACGAAACGAAGAGTTTTGGCGATATTTAAAAAAACAAAATAAAAACAAATTTATAAAAATAGAAGTGAGATTACAAGTCTTGTGGCTACTGAGCGCAGGGGCGGTTGGAGTTCTATACCTTATTTACAAAATTTAGGTATTTGATAGTTGATAACATTTATCTATTGAAGCTAGATTACCAATCATCTTGCAGCTACAAAGCGCGTGGATTAGTGAAATTTTAGCAACCTCATATTATTAATAAATTCACAAAAATAAAATAGTAAATTTGTCAAGTGTTCATGCTCAAAAGTAAACAATAAAAACACTCAACAGATGAAACACCGTTCCAACACTATGGATAACAAAACGAAAAAAATATCCGAAGCGTAGCTTTCGTAGATTTAGGGTAGTTACTGTCGCACGTGTGGCTAACAGGCTGCTTGCTAATTCCTAGAAGATGGTTGATGCCCATTTGTAGTTACCGAAGGGAGGGATGATGCCTATTGCTTCAATGACTTTGTATCCATTTTGGTCTGTATTATTTCATTTTATAATGGGTACGCAAAATTCTCGCTCAATTTATTTTTTTAAATAAAAAAATGAACAATCTAGTCACACATTTAAATATAAATTTAACATATACTTATTTGTACGTTTCTTTATCTCTTTATAGAAATAAACTTTAATATTAAAACGTTTGTCAGAATCCTATATTTTTTTTAAACAGAAAGTTTAAATTTGATTTGGCTATTTTATATAATATATTTATATGTTTTGTTTTTATGAGTTTAACCGTTTCTTACAATTTTCTTAGAATATCTTTCGTCAGCACTTATGTGAGAGTAAAAATATTTTAGATACAATGACATTTCCGCACTAGTCGAGGGCGGGTAACTTTTCCACATCGCCCTTAAGGGCAGAAACGGGTGTAAATTATTGGTATATTTACCATAAAGAATTCTTAAATGACACCCCTAAATAAACCGACATCACTATTTAAAGCTTTCCACTTGCAACCGCGCACAAATAATTATTTCACTGAAATGATTCTAGTAAAATAATCGCAGTTTACGAAATAATCTTAACGAGTATAACTTTCATTCATTTTTCAATTTGAAAAACATGAATATTTGGGCATATTGAAAACCCCGCAAAATAACAGTTTTGAAGTTCATTAGATGACATATTTAATAAATAAAAAACATTTAACAATTTTATAAACTAACGCAAACACAAATAAAACAAACAAACCATCACACCGTTTCTCCATAAAAGTTGGCAAAGTGGAAAGAACGCCATATCACTCTGTCTTTGCATACATACCTTGCTCCCTTTATAATCATACATCTTCTCATGCACGCACATCGATTATTTCTACTTTTGACATGTCCATCTTTAAGTATTTGATGGACTTGATCGTGCCATGTATTGCTGGCTTTTCCTCGTTTTCTGCATTTATTCAATTAAATTAAATTTAATTTAATTAATTTATTTGAAATATAACATATACATTACAAAAATATATTCAATACGTACATATTATAAAAAAGAAAAAAAAATACACGAAAGAAATTCTTG
Source organism: Micrasema longulum (assembly GCF_059751315.1). Classification (NCBI taxonomy): domain Eukaryota; kingdom Metazoa; phylum Arthropoda; class Insecta; order Trichoptera; family Brachycentridae; genus Micrasema; species Micrasema longulum. The sequence goes on along the minus strand of NW_028279562.1, from coordinate 5,212 downwards.
TCAAAGTAGTAGAAGAATCCTGCTCCGGAAAACCCCTTCGGATACATGGAACAGATCAATATCCAGAGCGATGTTGTTCAGCATAGCGGTAGCCCTTCCAACAGGCATAACCATAAGCTGGTTGGTCTTGAATATCGGAATATGAAACAATCTATGCTGACGCTGTCTTAGGTAATTATTAGGAACATACAAACCGACGCTCATTATAATTTCAGAATTATCGATCATACCGTGCAACAATCGATACAATGTGTAGTCAAATACACATTCCTTCTAGTCTCTAAACTGTTGTAGCCAAGCATACCCTGGAGAAACTCGGTCGGATAGAGCCAAGGATAATACCCAAGGATAATTATTTATCAACATTCACATCGTAGATTATTTAAACCGTTATTTTGCTGTCCATTCTCTCTACATGTTCAAACCAACGAAGCGCCCCTTTCTCGATTCTGTCGATAATGCATTTCTCGGCCTTACATAGTTCACGGATGCATTTATTACCACACATTCGTCCGAGGGATCGCATTTCGACAGCATTAAACAAAAAAAAAATCTGTCAGATTTTTTTTGCAACAGGCCAGGGCCCCGATTACAACGGAAAATCAACATTTATCTTCAACTGTTAGTAAAATAAAAATAAAAATATCTACGAAAATGTTTACACAGTAGGACTATGTTTATCCGAACTCCAGTCATCTGGATTGCCAAACATCGGACCTCGCTGCTCGTAAACCAGTTTCTTCGTCAAAGTTATTAACTTTGCTGGACATGTTTAAGTAAGTTTTTTTTTTTTTTTAAATCAATATTTGCGTTCTTATGATTAACCCAAATATTTAATTTTGAGGGCCATTTACAACGAGTTGTAAATAACTCACTATAAAAAAATGGGTACCAAGTTTGGGTAGAGTAGAATTTGAACCACAGACCTTCGGTCCGTGAGTCCGAGAAACTAGCCACAGGATCACAACCCGATTCAAAAGTTCTTCGTTTTTTTTTTTAATTGATTTTTTTTCATAGTGAATCCATTTATCCAGATTTCTGCATACGCGGATAACGTCTTTCACTAAAACATTTTTCCTTGTCGGTAACCTGTACGATCTCTGTTATCTATACGTATTTTCTTTGGGTGATTCTGTCTAAGTTGGATTTATTCCGACGTTTCGGCTACCAACGCAGGAGCCATTTTCAGGGTTAACTGTGGGTTTTATAGAAAAAATGTATTTATGTAATAGTAATTAGTACCGTTTTGCAGTTGGCCGTAGGCACATTCTGTTTCGTTTATGAAGTGCGTCATTTTGTAACTTGGGCACCCTGAAAAATCTGCAAAAGCGGAACACTTTATGGACACAGGACATCTTTTCGCCTTCGAATCAAATATTTTGAATAAACCTAGAAATTACGTTGCACGAATAATAAAAGAGGCAATTTGTGTCCACAAACATCCAAATAACATAAACAAAGATGACGCTGACGGGCTGACATTAAAATCAATATGGATCCCGGCTCTACAAACTATTTAAATGACACAGAACGTGCCTACTGCCGACTGCGACACGGTACAAATTATTTGTCACATATATTTCTATAAAACACACAGTTTACCCCGAAGATGGTTCTTGCAATGGTAGCCAAAACGTCGAAGCGAATCCAACTTCCACGAGATCACAGAAAAAAGATACGTATTGTAATTGAGGATGTTAAAAAAAATACACTTTTGTATTTTTCATTCAGAAAATTTACTACTACTTTATAGAAAATTGAAAAGAACTCTATTCATTTCATATTGCAATGTTATATGAATTACATCACAAAACATCCAGGATTGAGATAAACCTTTTTTTAAAAATCTCTCCGGGAATCAAACCCGAAACCATCTATGCATGAGTCAAGCGTCTTAGCTATTACACTTCGGGGGCCCGTTAAGTGTAATCTTTGAGATAATTGTGAAAAATATATATATATATCAGGGTAACGACACACGGTAGAAAATAAATTATCTTATCAGCCACGAAGCGAAATAATCTCCATTTGATTTCTTTTTTCAGAGAGAAAAATCATGACTAGTGATTTCCCCCGGAATCAAACTCAGAATCACAATGCGTGATACTAGTGTTTCAGCCACTACACCACGGAGGCTGCCATAAAAATAATAATAATACGGTTCCATCCTCTCTCTTCCATTTTTCTGACTGTACTTGGGGCAGATGAAGTATTTTACGGCATCCTTTATGGCCAATATTCCAAAGTGGGGATGGCGTACAGTAGACCCAAGTGTGCGCTCCGTTCTGTCCACAGAAATGTTATTACAAGTGCCACATGTTAGGATACTTGGCGTTTTATATATACACACATAATATAAGGAAACATTGCGCTAGTTTTTATGAGCGAACGGATGCGTTAACAGCTTGTATTAAAATATTTCTCTAAGTTGGGAAGATCAGACTTATACCACTTGGGTTGGCATCGGGTAATAAATGTTATAGGCTGTGCTCATAAATCACCCAAAATCGTCTACTTTTACAGATGAATTCAAGTTTATCTCGGTTTTCTTGCTAAATATTGTTTTTTTAACATATACAAGTTGGGCGATACACGTTTGTAACTAAAAAAATAAGCAGAATTTAACTAAGAAGTTTACTATTTTTTTTTGAAAAAAAAACATGCAAGTTTTAAGTTTTTGACTAGAATTGTAGATTAAGTTTATTTTTTACAATATTCATTAGAGGTAAAAAATAGATCCAATTCAAAACATAAATAATAATTAAATAGCAGTGAAATACAAATTACCCGCAAAAATAGTAAACGAAAAAATCCCACAAAGGCATGGTCTGTTTGTGGGTGTACAAGAAATGTTTATGAATGTTTTGCTCCTAGAATAAATAGATACGTGTAATATTTTTGCTTAACATTCTAAGAGAAAATAAAATATTCTGTAAAAAATTAAAAGGTATTATTTAATTTGATAGTAATTCAAACATTCTTTCAGATACTCTTTATAAAATAAATTCTACAAATTTATAAAGAAGAAAAAATAAAAGAATTTGAGATGAATAAGTCACTCAGATACTAACACAATATTAAAATTCCTAAATTCCACACAAGTCATGGTCAAAATAGCTTTGGCTTCAAAGGTGTAAAAAATTGTAATAATCTTCCGCATGAACTTAAAACTATTAAAAATAATATATCAATAAATAAATTTAAAGTAAATCTAAAGAAATTTTTGGAACAAGTGTGAAAACTTAATTAGATTTTAATTTGTATTCATGAATTATTGTTTTATGTTTTTCTTTATGTATCATATGTTTTTATTTTGTTTCTCATGTACTCGTATATTTAAAATTATATAAACTCTTATAAATAAACAACTACAACAGTGTAAGTCACTCTCCAAGCACAAGGAGTTAGTCTCTTTTTTTGGAGAGTTATAGTGATAACATTTACTAGATGTATAAAATAGATCTGTATAACATGTATCTTTTATGAAATTTTTTTATTTTTTTATTTTTTTCGTTTTCTTTTCTTTGACGCCCATGGGGCTTTAATAATTTTATTAATAATTTAAAAAAAAAAAAACATAAAAATATCTTCTATTATTAAAGAGCAACAAAATATATCATTAACATATTACAACACAGATAATGAACATTTAAGAGAAGGCAACATAGAAGTCTAGGCATCTACAGGGCTTACGATCTGTCATTGGTTGGTTTAAGTGGCCAAAAAAAAAATGTCATAAAAAAGAGTTCATATCTTGTGATTGAATCTAGATAAGTGAGGGTTTTTAAAAAAAAAGGAAAATTTTGAAAGTTTGGGAGTAAAGAAATATTATCAGTAAAAGAATAATTAAAAGTTTGGGCCTATTAAATATGCATGTCTCTGTGTAAGACTTGTTTTACAATGTGGTATTTTTAGCACACCATTTCTTCATTGACTTGATTACTTTACTTGTAAATACATTTCGGTTCTTTCATTTATATTTTAAACATTGAAAACAATATGTTTGTCTTATTTCCAAAAGTTGCTTATTGGAACAACTGGAAAGTAGAAAACGTGCGATTTTGTGAAGCATTATTTTTAAGTATATTAAATATGGTTGTTTAAAGCTTCCCCCATTCAATTATTACATAGAAAAGCGATGACTGTACAAGTAAGTGCATAATATACCATTTCAAAAGTATAAAGCTGGGCGTAAATACTGAACACATGAGTTAAATATCTCAGTTTATTAATAATAAATTCAAGATGATTACACTTATTTGTTTATAAATTTGTATAAACCACATTTTTTTTTTAAATTACACTTCGACTGGTTTCGAGGTTACTACCTCATCGTCAGGAATTTAACTAACTTATAATTACACGCGTTGCTATTTATATAATAAAATATTGTATGAAAGAGACAGAAAATTGAAAGAAAGAGAGAGAAAGAAGATAAAATAAATCATAACGGGAATAGTTTTAAAAGAGGACTCGAAGTTAAATTTAATTGATTATTTATTTTTTGAAGTTTTTGATTAATGGCTTTACTAATTTCTAATCGTTCTAAATTATCTAAACGTAAACAATTTTTATTGACATGCAAAATTTCTACACACGTTTCTTGATTAAATTCATGGTTTTCGGATATAAGATGATTTGCGAATTCTGAAAAATTATTATTACTCAGACATCTTATATGTTCTTTGATTCTAACTTTAAATTTACGTGAAGTTTTTCCAATATAGAAATTTGGGCGGTAGTTAGGAGGTAGTAACTTAGTAAGTTATTAGGAGGTAGTAACCTCGAAACCGGTCGAAGTGTAATTTAAAAAAAATTAAGTGGTTTATACAAATTTATAAACAAATAAGTGTAAAATGTCATACCACAAAGTGAAAAATATTTTTGGTATCAATAATCAAGATGATTAGTCTATCATGATTCATTTATCCAACATTAACATGCAAATTACATTCATGGTAATAATACGCCACCAGCTTATAGAGTAACATATACGGAAGAAAACCATTATATGATTACCAATAATTATTAATCACGAAGTTAACTCCAGTTTCCAGAAATACAACAGACGTATACACATAAACCTTTGTAATATTCTTCACAGTCGAAGTCAACAGATCCAATTATATATTAAATTAAAGAGCCTAGTTAAAAAAAATACCGAATAAGTTAAAAACCATTTTGCAATGACATGGATTAAGGCACACGATGA